>NW_027193563.1:300000-438383 GCF_032444005.1 Ranitomeya imitator
CACCGGTTTGCCACATGATGTAGGCCTATGGACTGAACAAGAAGCCACCAAAAATTTTAACCAGTCATCGTTCTCACAACACTGAGGACCAGTCATTCGAAATGACTTCTCCATGCATTTTATGCATTGGTAAAAGCACTATGATGAAAAGTGTGATATGTTTTCAGGTATCTCCTATACTAATAGAGCCACATGCTCACCGGTTTGCCACATGATGTAGGCCTATGGACTGAACAAGAAACCACCAAAAATTTTAACCAGTCATCGTTCTCACAACACTGAGGACCAGTCATTCGAAATGACTTCTCCATGCATTTTATGCATTGGTAAAAGCACTATGATGAAAAGTGTGATATGTTTTCAGGTATCTCCTATACTAATAGAGCCACATGCTCACCGGTTTGCCACATGATGTAGGCCTATGGACTGAACAAGAAACCAGCAAAAATTTTAACCAGTCATCGTTCTCACAACACTGAGGACCAGTCATTCGAAATGACTTCTCCATGCATTTTATGCATTGGTAAAAGCACTATGATGAAAAGTGTGATATGTTTTCAGGTATCTCCTATACTAATAGAGCCACATGCTCACCGGTTTGCCACATGATGTAGGCCTATGGACTGAACAAGAAACCACCAAAAATTTTAACCAGTCATCGTTCTCACAACACTGAGGACCAGTCATTCGAAATGACTTCTCCATGCATTTTATGCATTGGTAAAAGCACTATGATGAAAAGTGTGATATGTTTTCAGGTATCTCCTATACTAATAGAGCCACATGCTCACCGGTTTGCCACATGATGTAGGCCTATGGACTGAACAAGAAGCCACCAAAAATTTTAACCAGTCATCGTTCTCACAACACTGAGGACCAGTCATTCGAAATGACTTCTCCATGCATTTTATGCATTGGTAAAAGCACTATGATGAAAAGTGTGATATGTTTTCAGGTATCTCCTATACTAATAGAGCCACATGCTCACCGGTTTGCCACATGATGTAGGCCTATGGACTGAACAAGAAACCACCAAAAATTTTAACCAGTCATCGTTCTCACAACACTGAGGACCAGTCATTCGAAATGAGTTCTCCATGCATTTTATGCATTGGTAAAAGCACTATGATGAAAAGTGTGATATGTTTTCAGGTATCTCCTATACTAATAGAGCCACATGCTCACCGGTTTGCCACATGATGTAGGCCTATGGACTGAACAAGAAACCACCAAAAATTTTAACCAGTCATCGTTCTCACAACACTGAGGACCAGTCATTCGAAATGACTTCTCCATGCATTTTATGCATTGGTAAAAGCATTATGATGAAAAGTGTGATATGTTTTCAGGTATCTCCTATACTAATAGAGCCACATGCTCACCGGTTTGCCACATGATGTAGGCCTATGGACTGAACAAGAAACCACCAAAAATTTTAACCAGTCATCGTTCTCACAACACTGAGGACCAGTCATTCGAAATGACTTCTCCATGCATTTTATGCATTGGTAAAAGCACTATGATGAAAAGTGTGATATGTTTTCAGGTATCTCCTATACTAATAGAGCCACATGCTTACCGGTTTGCCACATGATGTAGGCCTATGGACTGAACAAGAAGCCACCAAAAATTTTAACCAGTCATCGTTCTCACAACACTGAGGACCAGTCATTCGAAATGACTTCTCCATGCATTTTATGCATTGGTAAAAGCACTATGATGAAAAGTGTGATATGTTTTCAGGTATCTCCTATACTAATAGAGCCACATGCTAACCGGTTTGCCACATGATGTAGGCCTATGGACTGAACAAGAAACCACCAAAAATTTTAACCAGTCATCGTTCTCACAACACTGAGGACCAGTCATTCGAAATGACTTCTCCATGCATTTTATGCATTGGTAAAAGCATTATGATGAAAAGTGTGATATGTTTTCAGGTATCTCCTATACTAATAGAGCCACATGCTCACCGGTTTGCCACATGATGTAGGCCTATGGACTGAACAAGAAACCACCAAAAATTTTAACCAGTCATCGTTCTCACAACACTGAGGACCAGTCATTCGAAATGACTTCTCCATGCATTTTATGCATTGGTAAAAGCACTATGATGAAAAGTGTGATATGTTTTCAGGTATCTCCTATACTAATAGAGCCACATGCTTACCGGTTTGCCACATGATGTAGGCCTATGGACTGAACAAGAAGCCACCAAAAATTTTAACCAGTCATCGTTCTCACAACACTGAGGACCAGTCATTCGAAATGACTTCTCCATGCATTTTATGCATTGGTAAAAGCACTATGATGAAAAGTGTGATATGTTTTCAGGTATCTCCTATACTAATAGAGCCACATGCTCACCGGTTTGCCACATGATGTAGGCCTATGGACTGAACAAGAAACCACCAAAAATTTTAACCAGTCATCGTTCTCACAACATTGAGGACCAGTCATTCGAAATGACTTCTCCATGCATTTTATGCATTGGTAAAAGCACTATGATGAAAAGTGTGATATGTTTTCAGGTATCTCCTATACTAATAGAGCCACATGCTCACCGGTTTGCCACATGATGTAGGCCTATGGACTGAACAAGAAACCACCAAAAATTTTAACCAGTCATCGTTCTCACAACACTGAGGACCAGTCATTCGAAATGACTTCTCCATGCATTTTATGCATTGGTAAAAGCACTATGATGAAAAGTGTGATATGTTTTCAGGTATCTCCTATACTAATAGAGCCACATGCTCACCGGTTTGCCACATGATGTAGGCCTATGGACTGAACAAGAAGCCACCAAAAATTTTAACCAGTCATCGTTCTCACAACACTGAGGACCAGTCATTCGAAATGACTTCTCCATGCATTTTATGCATTGGTAAAAGCACTATGATGAAAAGTGTGATATGTTTTCAGGTATCTCCTATACTAATAGAGCCACATGCTCACCGGTTTGCCACATGATGTAGGCCTATGGACTGAACAAGAAACCACCAAAAATTTTAACCAGTCATCGTTCTCACAACACTGAGGACCAGTCATTCGAAATGACTTCTCCATGCATTTTATGCATTGGTAAAAGCACTATGATGAAAAGTGTGATATGTTTTCAGGTATCTCCTATACTAATAGAGCCACATGCTCACCGGTTTGCCACATGATGTAGGCCTATGGACTGAACAAGAAACCACCAAAAATTTTAACCAGTCATCGTTCTCACAACACTGAGGACCAGTCATTCGAAATTACTTCTCCATGCATTTTATGCATTGGTAAAAGCACTATGATGAAAAGTGTGATATGTTTTCAGGTATCTCCTATACAAATAGAGCCACATGCTCACCGGTTTGCCACATGATGTAGGCCTATGGACTGAACAAGAAACCACCAAAAATTTTAACCAGTCATCGTTCTCACAACACTGAGGACCAGTCATTCGAAATGACTTCTCCATGCATTTTATGCATTGGTAAAAGCACTATGATGAAAAGTGTGATATGTTTTCAGGTATCTCCTATACTAATAGAGACACATGCTCACCGGTTTGCCACATGATGTAGGCCTATGGACTGAACAAGAAACCACCAAAAATTTTAACCAGTCATCGTTCTCACAACACTGAGGACCAGTCATTCGAAATGACTTCTCCATGCATTTTATGCATTGGTAAAAGCACTATGATGAAAAGTGTGATATGTTTTCAGGTATCTCCTATACTAATAGAGCCACATGCTCACCGGTTTGCCACATGATGTAGGCCTATGGACTGAACAAGAAACCACCAAAAATTTTAACCAGTCATCGTTCTCACAACACTGAGGACCAGTCATTCGAAATGACTTCTCCATGCATTTTATGCATTGGTAAAAGCACTATGATGAAAAGTGTGATATGTTTTCAGGTATCTCCTATACTAATAGAGCCACATGCTCACCGGTTTGCCACATGATGTAGGCCTATGGACTGAACAAGAAACCACCAAAAATTTTAACCAGTCATCGTTCTCACAACACTGAGGACCAGTCTTTCGAAATGACTTCTCCATGCATTTTATGCATTGGTAAAAGCACTATGATGAAAAGTGTGATATGTTTTCAGGTATCTCCTATACTAATAGAGCCACATGCTCACCGGTTTGCCACATGATGTAGGCCTATGGACTGAACAAGAAGCCACCAAAAATTTTAACCAGTCATCGTTCTCACAACACTGAGGACCAGTCATTCGAAATGACTTCTCCATGCATTTTATGCATTGGTAAAAGCACTATGATGAAAAGTGTGATATGTTTTCAGGTATCTCCTATACTAATAGAGCCACATGCTCACCGGTTTGCCACATGATGTAGGCCTATGGACCGAACAAGAAACCACCAAAAATTTTAACCAGTCATCGTTCTCACAACACTGAGGACCAGTCATTCGAAATGACTTCTCCATGCATTTTATTCATTGGTAAAAGCACTATGATGAAAAGTGTGATATGTTTTCAGGTATCTCCTATACTAATAGAGCCACATGCTCACCGGTTTGCCACATGATGTAGGCCTATGGACTGAACAAGCAACCACCAAAAATTTTAACCAGTCATCGTTCTCACAACACTGAGGACCAGTCATTCGAAATGACTTCTCCATGCATTTTATGCATTGGTAAAAGCACTATGATGAAAAGTGTGATATGTTTTCAGGTATCTCCTATACTAATAGAGCCACATGCTCATCGGTTTGCCACATGATGTAGGCCTATGGACTGAACAAGAAACCACCAAAAATTTTAACCAGTCATCGTTCTCACAACACTGAGGACCAGTCATTCGAAATGACTTCTCCATGCATTTTATGCATTGGTAAAAGCACTATGATGAAAAGTGTGATATGTTTTCAGGTATCTCCTATACTAATAGAGCCACATGCTCACCGGTTTGCCACATGATGTAGGCCTATGGACTGAACAAGAAACCACCAAAAATTTTAACCAGTCATCGTTCTCACAACACTGAGGACCAGTCATTCGAAATGACTTCTCCATGCATTTTATGCATTGGTAAAAGCACTATGATGAAAAGTGTGATATGTTTTCAGGTATCTCCTATACTAATAGAGCCACATGCTCACCGGTTTGCCACATGATGTAGGCCTATGGACTGAACAAGAAACCACCAAAAATTTTAACCAGTCATCGTTCTCACAACACTGAGGACCAGTCATTCGAAATGACTTCTCCATGCATTTTATGCATTGGTAAAAGCACTATGATGAAAAGTGTGATATGTTTTCAGGTATCTCCTATACTAATAGAGCCACATGCTCACCGGTTTGCCACATGATGTAGGCCTTTGGACTGAACAAGAAGCCACCAAAAATTTTAACCAGTCATCGTTCTCACAACACTGAGGACCAGTCATTCGAAATGACTTCTCCATGCATTTTATGCATTGGTAAAAGCACTATGATGAAAAGTGTGATATGTTTTCAGGTATCTCCTATACTAATAGAGCCACATGCTCACCGGTTTGCCACATGATGTAGGCCTATGGACTGAACAAGAAACCACCAAAAATTTTAACCAGTCATCGTTCTCACAACACTGAGGACCAGTCATTCGAAATGACTTCTCCATGCATTTTATGCATTGGTAAAAGCACTATGATGAAAAGTGTGATATGTTTTCAGGTATCTCCTATACTAATAGAGCCACATGCTCACCGGTTTGCCACATGATGTAGGCCTATGGACTGAACAAGAAACCACCAAAAATTTTAACCAGTCATCGTTCTCACAACACTGAGGACCAGTCATTCGAAATTACTTCTCCATGCATTTTATGCATTGGTAAAAGCACTATGATGAAAAGTGTGATATGTATTCAGGTATCTCCTATACTAATAGAGCCACATGCTCACCGGTTTGCCACATGATGTAGGCCTATGGACTGAACAAGAAACCACCAAAAATTTTAACCAGTCATCGTTCTCACAACACTGAGGACCAGTCATTCGAAATGACTTCTCCATGCATTTTATGCATTGGTAAAAGCACTATGATGAAAAGTGTGATATGTTTTCAGGTATCTCCTATACTAATAGAGCCACATGCTCACCGGTTTGCCACATGATGTAGGCCTATGGACTGAACAAGAAGCCACCAAAAATTTTAACCAGTCATCGTTCTCACAACACTGAGGACCAGTCATTCGAAATGACTTCTCCATGCATTTTATGCATTGGTAAAAGCACTATGATGAAAAGTGTGATATGTTTTCAGGTATCTCCTATACTAATAGAGCCACATGCTCACCGGTTTGCCACATGATGTAGGCCTATGGACTGAACAAGAAACCACCAAAAATTTTAACCAGTCATCGTTCTCACAACACTGAGGACCAGTCATTCGAAATGAGTTCTCCATGCATTTTATGCATTGGTAAAAGCACTATGATGAAAAGTGTGATATGTTTTCAGGTATCTCCTATACTAATAGAGCCACATGCTCACCGGTTTGCCACATGATGTAGGCCTATGGACTGAACAAGAAACCACCAAAAATTTTAACCAGTCATCGTTCTCACAACACTGAGGACCAGTCATTCGAAATGACTTCTCCATGCATTTTATGCATTGGTAAAAGCATTATGATGAAAAGTGTGATATGTTTTCAGGTATCTCCTATACTAATAGAGCCACATGCTCACCGGTTTGCCACATGATGTAGGCCTATGGACTGAACAAGAAACCACCAAAAATTTTAACCAGTCATCGTTCTCACAACACTGAGGACCAGTCATTCGAAATGACTTCTCCATGCATTTTATGCATTGGTAAAAGCACTATGATGAAAAGTGTGATATGTTTTCAGGTATCTCCTATACTAATAGAGCCACATGCTTACCGGTTTGCCACATGATGTAGGCCTATGGACTGAACAAGAAGCCACCAAAAATTTTAACCAGTCATCGTTCTCACAACACTGAGGACCAGTCATTCGAAATGACTTCTCCATGCATTTTATGCATTGGTAAAAGCACTATGATGAAAAGTGTGATATGTTTTCAGGTATCTCCTATACTAATAGAGCCACATGCTCACCGGTTTGCCACATGATGTAGGCCTATGGACTGAACAAGAAACCACCAAAAATTTTAACCAGTCATCGTTCTCACAACACTGAGGACCAGTCATTCGAAATGACTTCTCCATGCATTTTATGCATTGGTAAAAGCACTATGATGAAAAGTGTGATATGTTTTCAGGTATCTCCTATACTAATAGAGCCACATGCTAACCGGTTTGCCACATGATGTAGGCCTATGGACTGAACAAGAAACCACCAAAAATTTTAACCAGTCATCGTTCTCACAACACTGAGGACCAGTCATTCGAAATGACTTCTCCATGCATTTTATGCATTGGTAAAAGCATTATGATGAAAAGTGTGATATGTTTTCAGGTATCTCCTATACTAATAGAGCCACATGCTCACCGGTTTGCCACATGATGTAGGCCTATGGACTGAACAAGAAACCACCAAAAATTTTAACCAGTCATCGTTCTCACAACACTGAGGACCAGTCATTCGAAATGACTTCTCCATGCATTTTATGCATTGGTAAAAGCACTATGATGAAAAGTGTGATATGTTTTCAGGTATCTCCTATACTAATAGAGCCACATGCTTACCGGTTTGCCACATGATGTAGGCCTATGGACTGAACAAGAAGCCACCAAAAATTTTAACCAGTCATCGTTCTCACAACACTGAGGACCAGTCATTCGAAATGACTTCTCCATGCATTTTATGCATTGGTAAAAGCACTATGATGAAAAGTGTGATATGTTTTCAGGTATCTCCTATACTAATAGAGCCACATGCTCACCGGTTTGCCACATGATGTAGGCCTATGGACTGAACAAGAAACCACCAAAAATTTTAACCAGTCATCGTTCTCACAACATTGAGGACCAGTCATTCGAAATGACTTCTCCATGCATTTTATGCATTGGTAAAAGCACTATGATGAAAAGTGTGATATGTTTTCAGGTATCTCCTATACTAATAGAGCCACATGCTCACCGGTTTGCCACATGATGTAGGCCTATGGACTGAACAAGAAACCACCAAAAATTTTAACCAGTCATCGTTCTCACAACACTGAGGACCAGTCATTCGAAATGACTTCTCCATGCATTTTATGCATTGGTAATAGCACTATGATGAAAAGTGTGATATGTTTCAGGTATCTCCTATACTAATAGAGCCACATGCTCACCGGTTTGCCACATGATGTAGGCCTATGGACTGAACAAGAAGCCACCAAAAATTTTAACCAGTCATCGTTCTCACAACACTGAGTACCAGTCATTCGAAATGACTTCTCCATGCATTTTATGCATTGGTAAAAGCACTATGATGAAAAGTGTGATATGTTTTCAGGTATCTCCTATACTAATAGAGCCACATGCTCACGGTTTGCCACATGATGTAGGCCTATGGACTGAACAAGAAACCACCAAAAATTTTAACCAGTCATCGTTCTCACAACACTGAGGACCAGTCATTCGAAATGACTTCTCCATGCATTTTATGCATTGGTAAAAGCACTATGATGAAAAGTGTGATATGTTTTCAGGTATCTCCTATACTAACAGAGCCACATGCTCACCGGTTTGCCACATGATGTAGGCCTATGGACTGAACAAGCAACCACCAAAAATTTTAACCAGGTCATCGTTCTCACAACACTGAGGACCAGTCATTCGAAATGACTTCTCCATGCATTTTATGCATTGGTAAAAGCACTATGATGAAAAGTGTGATATGTTTTCAGGTATCTCCTATACTAATAGAGCCACATGCTCATCGGTTTGCCACATGATGTAGGCCTATGGACTGAACAAGAAACCACCAAAAATTTTAACCAGTCATCGTTCTCACAACACTGAGGACCAGTCATTCGAAATGACTTCTCCATGCATTTTATGCATTGGTAAAAGCACTATGATGAAAAGTGTGATATGTTTTCAGGTATCTCCTATACTTATAGAGCCACATGCTCACCGGTTTGCCACATGATGTAGGCCTATGGACTGAACAAGAAGCCACCAAAAATTTTAACCAGTCATCGTTCTCACAACACTGAGTACCAGTCATTCGAAATGACTTCTCCATGCATTTTATGCATTGGTAAAAGCACTATGATGAAAAGTGTGATATGTTTTCAGGTATCTCCTATACTAATAGAGCCACATGCTCACCGGTTTGCCACATGATGTAGGCCTATGGACTGAACAAGAAACCACCAAAAATTTTAACCAGTCATCGTTCTCACAACACTGAGGACCAGTCATTCGAAATGACTTCTCCATGCATTTTATGCATTGGTAAAAGCACTATGATGAAAAGTGTGATATGTTTTCAGGTATCTCCTATACTAATAGAGCCACATGCTCACCGGTTTGCCACATGATGTAGGCCTATGGACTGAACAAGCAACCACCAAAAATTTTAACCAGTCATCGTTCTCACAACACTGAGGACCAGTCATTCGAAATGACTTCTCCATGCATTTTATGCATTGGTAAAAGCACTATGATGAAAAGTGTGATATGTTTTCAGGTATCTCCTATACTAATAGAGCCACATGCTCATTCGGTTTGCCACATGATGTAGGCCTATGGACTGAACAAGAAACCACCAAAAATTTTAACCAGTCATCGTTCTCACAACACTGAGGACCAGTCATTCGAAATGACTTCTCCATGCATTTTATGCATTGGTAAAAGCACTATGATGAAAAGTGTGATATGTTTTCAGGTATCTCCTATACTAATAGAGCCACATGCTCACCGGTTTGCCACATGATGTAGGCCTATGGACTGAACAAGAAACCACCAAAAATTTTAACCAGTCATCGTTCTCACAACACTGAGGACCAGTCATTCGAAATGACTTCTCCATGCATTTTATGCATTGGTAAAAGCACTATGATGAAAAGTGTGATATGTTTTCAGGTATCTCCTATACTAATAGAGCCACATGCTCACCGGTTTGCCTACATGATGTAGGCCTATGGACTGAACAAGAACCACCAAAAATTTTAACCAGTCATCGTTCTCACAACACTGAGGACCAGTCATTCGAAATGACTTCTCCATGCATTTTATGCATTGGTAAAAGCACTATGATGAAAAGTGTGATATGTTTTCAGGTATCTCCTATACTAATAGAGCCACATGCTCACCGGTTTGCCACATGATGTAGGCCTTTGGACTGAACAAGAAGCCACCAAAAATTTTAACCAGTCATCGTTCTCACAACACTGAGGACCAGTCATTCGAAATGACTTCTCCATGCATTTTATGCATTGGTAAAAGCACTATGATGAAAAGTGTGATATGTTTTCAGGTATCTCCTATACTAATAGAGCCACATGCTCACCGGTTTGCCACATGATGTAGGCCTATGGACTGAACAAGAAACCACCAAAAATTTTAACCAGTCATCGTTCTCACAACACTGAGGACCAGTCATTCGAAATGACTTCTCCATGCATTTTATGCATTGGTAAAAGCACTATGATGAAAAGTGTGATATGTTTTCAGGTATCTCCTATACTAATAGAGCCACATGCTCACCGGTTTGCCACATGATGTAGGCCTATGGACTGAACAAGAAACCACCAAAAATTTTAACCAGTCATCGTTCTCACAACACTGAGGACCAGTCATTCGAAATTACTTCTCCATGCATTTTATGCATTGGTAAAAGCACTATGATGAAAAGTGTGATATGTATTCAGGTATCTCCTATACTAATAGAGCCACATGCTCACCGGTTTGCCACATGATGTAGGCCTATGGACTGAACAAGAAACCACCAAAAATTTTAACCAGTCATCGTTCTCACAACACTGAGGACCAGTCATTCGAAATGACTTCTCCATGCATTTTATGCATTGGTAAAAGCACTATGATGAAAAGTGTGATATGTTTTCAGGTATCTCCTATACTAATAGAGCCACATGCTCACCGGTTTGCCACATGATGTAGGCCTATGGACTGAACAAGAAGCCACCAAAAATTTTAACCAGTCATCGTTCTCACAACACTGAGGACCAGTCATTCGAAATGACTTCTCCATGCATTTTATGCATTGGTAAAAGCACTATGATGAAAAGTGTGATATGTTTTCAGGTATCTCCTATACTAATAGAGCCACATGCTCACCGGTTTGCCACATGATGTAGGCCTATGGACTGAACAAGAAACCACCAAAAATTTTAACCAGTCATCGTTCTCACAACACTGAGGACCAGTCATTCGAAATGACTTCTCCATGCATTTTATGCATTGGTAAAAGCACTATGATGAAAAGTGTGATATGTTTTCAGGTATCTCCTATACTAATAGAGCCACATGCTCACCGGTTTGCCACATGATGTAGGCCTATGGACTGAACAAGAAACCACCAAAAATTTTAACCAGTCATCGTTCTCACAACACTGAGGACCAGTCATTCGAAATGACTTCTCCATGCATTTTATGCATTGGTAAAAGCACTATGATGAAAAGTGTGATATGTTTTCAGGTATCTCCTATACTAATAGAGCCACATGCTCACCGGTTTGCCACATGATGTAGGCCTATGGACTGAACAAGAAACCACCAAAAATTTTAACCAGTCATCGTTCTCACAACACTGAGGACCAGTCATTCGAAATGACTTCTCCATGCATTTTATGCATTGGTAAAAGCACTATGATGAAAAGTGTGATATGTTTTCAGGTATCTCCTATACTAATAGAGCCACATGCTCACCGGTTTGCCACATGAAGTAGGCCTATGGACTGAACAAGAAGCCACCAAAAATTTTAACCAGTCATCGTTCTCACAACACTGAGGACCAGTCATTCGAAATGACTTCTCCATGCATTTTATGCATTGGTAAAAGCACTATGATGAAAAGTGTGATATGTTTTCAGGTATCTCTTATACTAATAGAGCCACATGCTCACCGGTTTGCCACATGATGTAGGCCTATGGACTGAACAAGAATCCACCAAAAATTTTAACCAGTCATCGTTCTCACAACACTGAGGACCAGTCATTCGAAATGACTTCTCCATGCATTTTATGCATTGGTAAAAGCACTATGATGAAAAGTGTGATATGTTTTCAGGTATCTCCTATACTAATAGAGCCACATGCTCACCGGTTTGCCACATGATGTAGGCCTATGGACTGAACAAGAAACCACCAAAAATTTTAACCAGTCATCGTTCTCACAACACTGAGGACCAGTCATTCGAAATGACTTCTCCATGCATTTTATGCATTGGTAAAAGCACTATGATGAAAAGTGTGATATGTTTTCAGGTATCTCCTATACTAATAGAGCCACATGCTCACCGGTTTGCCACATGATGTAGGCCTATGGACTGAACAAGAAACCACCAAAAATTTTAACCAGTCATCGTTCTCACAACACTGAGGACCAGTCATTCGAAATGACTTCTCCATGCATTTTATGCATTGGTAAAAGCACTATGATGAAAAGTGTGATATGTTTTCAGGTATCTCCTATACTAATAGAGCCACATGCTCACCGGTTTGCCACATGATGTAGGCCTATGGACTGAACAAGAAAGAACCACCAAAAATTTTAACCAGTCATCGTTCTCACAACACTGAGGACCAGTCATTCGAAATGACTTCTCCATGCATTTTATGCATTGGTAAAAGCACTATGATGAAAAGTGTGATATGTTTTCAGGTATCTCCTATACTAATAGAGCCACATGCTCACCGATTTGCCACATGATGTAGGCCTATGGACTGAACAAGAAACCACCAAAAATTTTAACCAGTCATCGTTCTCACAACACTGAGGACCAGTCATTCGAAATGACTTCTCCATGCATTTTATGCATTGGTAAAAGGACTATGATGAAAAGTGTGATATGTTTTCAGGTATCTCCTATACTAATAGAGCCACATGCTCACCGGTTTGCCACATGATGTAGGCCTATGGACTGAACAAGAAACCACCAAAAATTTTAACCAGTCATCGTTCTCACAACACTGAGGACCAGTCATTCGAAATGACTTCTCCTATGCATTTTATGCATTGGTAAAAGCACTATGATGAAAAGTGTGATATGTTTTCAGGTATCTCCTATACTAATAGAGCCACATGCTCACCGGTTTGCCACATGATGTAGGCCTATGGACTGAACAAGAAACCACCAAAAATTTTAACCAGTCATCGTTCTCACAACACTGAGGACCAGTCATTCGAAATGACTTCTCCATGCATTTTATGCATTGGTAAAAGCACTATGATGAAAAGTGTGATATGTTTTCAGGTATCTCCTATACTAATAGAGCCACATGCTCACCGATTTGCCACATGATGTAGGCCTATGGACTGAACAAGAAACCACCAAAAATTTTAACCAGTCATCGTTCTCACAACACTGAGGACCAGTCATTCGAAATGACTTCTCCATGCATTTTATGCATTGGTAAAAGCACTATGATGAAAAGTGTGATATGTTTTCAGGTATCTCCTATACTAATAGAGCCACATGCTCACCGGTTTGCCACATGATGTAGGCCTATGACTGAACAAGAAACCACCAAAAATTTTAACCAGTCATCGTTCTCACAACACTGAGGACCAGTCATTCGAAATGACTTCTCCATGCATTTTATGCATTGGTAAAAGCACTATGATGAAAAGTGTGATATGTTTTCAGGTATCTCCTATACTAATAGAGCCACATGCTCACCGGTTTGCCACATGATGTAGGCCTATGGACTGAACAAGAAACCACCAAAAATTTTAACCAGTCATCGTTCTCACAACACTCAGGACCAGTCATTCGAAATGACTTCATGCATTTTATGCATTGGTAAAAGCACTATGATGAAAAGTGTGATATGTTTTCAGGTATCTCCTATACTAATAGAGCCACATGCTCACCGGTTTGCCACATGATGTAGGCCTATGGACTGAACAAGAAACCACCAAAAATTTTAACCAGTCATCGTTCTCACAACACTGAGGACCAGTCATTCGAAATGACTTCTCCATGCATTTTATGCATTGGTAAAAGCACTATGATGAAAAGTGTGATATGTTTTCAGGTATCTCCTATACTAATAGAGCCACATGCTCACCGGTTTGCCACATGATGTAGGCCTATGGACTGAACAAGAAACCACCAAAAATTTTAACCAGTCATTCGTTCTCACAACACTGAGGACCAGTCATTCGAAATGACTTCTCCATGCATTTTATGCATTGGTAAAAGCACTATGATGAAAAGTGTGATATGTTTTCAGGTATCTCCTATACTAATAGAGCCACATGCTCACCGGTTTGCCACATGATGTAGGCCTATGGACTGAACAAGAAACCACCAAAAAATTTTAACCAGTCATCGTTCTCACAACACTGAGGACCAGTCATTCGAAATGACTTCTCCATGCATTTTATGCATTGGTAAAAGCACTATGATGAAAAGTGTGATATGTTTTCATGTATCTCCTATACTAAAAGAGCCACATGCTCACCGGTTTGCCACATGATGTAGGCCTATGGACTGAACAAGAAACCACCAAAAATTTTAACCAGTCATCGTTCTCACAACACTGAGGACCAGTCATTCGAAATGACTTCTCCATGCATTTTATGCATTGGTAAAAGCACTATGATGAAAAGTGTGATATGTTTTCAGGTATCTCCTATACTAAAAGAGCCACATGCTCACCGGTTTGCCACATGATGTAGGCCTATGGACTGAACAAGAAACCACCAAAAATTTTAACCAGTCATCGTTCTCACAACACTGAGGACCAGTCATTCGAAATGACTTCTCCATGCATTTTATGCATTGGTAAAAGCACTATGATGAAAAGTGTGATATGTTTTCAGGTATCTCCTATACTAATAGAGCCACATGCTCACCGGTTTGCCACATGATGTAGGCCTATGGACTGAACAAGAAACCACCAAAAATTTTAACCAGTCATCGTTCTCACAACACTGAGGACCAGTCATTCGAAATGACTTCTCCATGCATTTTATGCATTGGTAAAAGCACTATGATGAAAAGTGTGATATGTTTTCAGGTATCTCCTATACTAATAGAGCCACATGCTCACCGGTTTGCCACATGATGTAGGCCTATGGACTGAACAAGAAACCACCAAAAATTTTAACCAGTCATCGTTCTCACAACACTGAGGACCAGTCATTCGAAATGACTTCTCCATGCATTTTATGCATTGGTAAAAGCACTATGATGAAAAGTGTGATATGTTTTCAGTTATCTCCTATACTAATAGAGCCACATGCTCACCGGTTTGCCACATGATGTAGGCCTATGGACTGAACAAGAAACCACCAAAAATTTTAACCAGTCATCGTTCTCACAACACTGAGGACCAGTCATTCGAAATGACTTCTCCATGCATTTATGCATTGGTAAAAGCACTATGATGAAAAGTGTGATATGTTTTCAGGTATCTCCTATACTAATAGAGCCACATGCTCACCGGTTTGCCACATGATGTAGGCCTATGGACTGAACAAGAAACCACCAAAAATTTTAACCAGTCATCGTTCTCACAACACTGAGGACCAGTCATTCGAAATGACTTCTCCATGCATTTTATGCATTGGTAAAAGCACTATGATGAAAAGTGTGATATGTTTTCAGGTATCTCCTATACTAATAGAGCCACATGCTCACCGGTTTGCCACATGATGTAGGCCTATGGACTGAACAAGAAACCACCAAAAATTTTAACCAGTCATCGTTCTCACAACACTGAGGACCAGTCATTCGAAATGACTTCTCCATGCATTTTATGCATTGGTAAAAGCACTATGATGAAAAGTGTGATATGTTTTCAGGTATCTCCTATACTAATAGAGCCACATGCTCACCGGTTTGCCACATGATGTAGGCCTATGGACTGAACAAGAAACCACCAAAAATTTTAACCAGTCATCGTTCTCACAACACTGAGGACCAGTCATTCGAAATGACTTCTCCATGCATTTTATGCATTGGTAAAAGCACTATGATGAAAAGTGTGATATGTTTTCAGGTATCTCCTATACTAATAGAGCCACATGCTCACCGGTTTGCCACATGATGTAGGCCTATGGACTGAACAAGAAACCACCAAAAATTTTAACCAGTCATCGTTCTCACAACACTGAGGACCAGTCATTCGAAATGACTTCTCCATGCATTTTATGCATTGGTAAAAGCACTATGATGAAAAGTGTGATATGTTTTCAGGTATCTCCTATACTAATAGAGCCACATGCTCACCGGTTTGCCACATGATGTAGGCCTATGGACTGAACAAGAAACCACCAAAATTTTAACCAGTCATCGTTCTCACAACACTGAGGACCAGTCATTCGAAATGACTTCTCCATGCATTTTATGCATTGGTAAAAGCACTATGATGAAAAGTGTGATATGTTTTCAGGTATCTCCTATACTAATAGAGCCACATGCTCACCGGTTTGCCACATGATGTAGGCCTATGGACTGAACAAGAAACCACCAAAAATTTTAACCAGTCATCGTTCTCACAACACTGAGGACCAGTCATTCGAAATGACTTCTCCATGCATTTTATGCATTGGTAAAAGCACTATGATGAAAAGTGTGATATGTTTTCAGGTATCTCCTATACTAATAGAGCCACATGCTCACCGGTTTGCCACATGATGTAGGCCTATGGACTGAACAAGAAACCACCAAAAATTTTAACCAGTCATCGTTCTCACAACACTGAGGACCAGTCATTCGAAATGACTTCTCCATGCATTTTATGCATTGGTAAAAGCACTATGATGAAAAGTGTGATATGTTTTCAGGTATCTCCTATACTAATAGAGCCACATGCTCACCGGTTTGCCACATGATGTAGGCCTATGGACTGAACAAGAAACCACCAAAAATTTTAACCAGTCATCGTTCTCACAACACTGAGGACCAGTCATTCGAAATGACTTCTCCATGCATTTTATGCATTGGTAAAAGCACTATGATGAAAAGTGTGATATGTTTTCAGGTATCTCCTATACTAATAGAGCCACATGCTCACCGGTTTGCCACATGATGTAGGCCTATGGACTGAACAAGAAACCACCAAAAATTTTAACCAGTCATCGTTCTCACAACACTGAGGACCAGTCATTCGAAATGACTTCTCCATGCATTTTATGCATTGGTAAAAGCACTATGATGAAAAGTGTGATATGTTTTCAGGTATCTCCTATACTAATAGAGCCACATGCTCACCGGTTTGCCACATGATGTAGGCCTATGGACTGAACAAGAAACCACCAAAAATTTTAACCAGTCATCGTTCTCACAACACTGAGGACCAGTCATTCGAAATGACTTCTCCATGCATTTTATGCATTGGTAAAAGCACTATGATGAAAAGTGTGATATGTTTTCAGGTATCTCCTATACTAATAGAGCCACATGCTCACCGGTTTGCCACATGATGTAGGCCTATGGACTGAACAAGAAACCACCAAAAATTTTAACCAGTCATCGTTCTCACAACACTGAGGACCAGTCATTCGAAATGACTTCTCCATGCATTTTATGCATTGGTAAAAGCACTATGATGAAAAGTGTGATATGTTTTCAGGTATCTCCTATACTAATAGAGCCACATGCTCACCGGTTTGCCACATGATGTAGGCCTATGGACTGAACAAGAAACCACCAAAAATTTTAACCAGTCATCGTTCTCACAACACTGAGGACCAGTCATTCGAAATGACTTCTCCATGCATTTTATGCATTGGTAAAAGCACTATGATGAAAAGTGTGATATGTTTTCAGGTATCTCCTATACTAATAGAGCCACATGCTCACCGGTTTGCCACATGATGTAGGCCTATGGACTGAACAAGAAACCACCAAAAATTTTAACCAGTCATCGTTCTCACAACACTGAGGACCAGTCATTCGAAATGACTTCTCCATGCATTTTATGCATTGGTAAAAGCACTATGATGAAAAGTGTGATATGTTTTCAGGTATCTCCTATACTAATAGAGCCACATGCTCACCGGTTTGCCACATGATGTAGGCCTATGGACTGAACAAGAAACCACCAAAAATTTTAACCAGTCATCGTTCTCACAACACTGAGGACCAGTCATTCGAAATGACTTCTCCATGCATTTTATGCATTGGTAAAAGCACTATGATGAAAAGTGTGATATGTTTTCAGGTATCTCCTATACTAATAGAGCCACATGCTCACCGGTTTGCCACATGATGTAGGCCTATGGACTGAACAAGAAACCACCAAAAATTTTAACCAGTCATCGTTCTCACAACACTGAGGACCAGTCATTCGAAATGACTTCTCCATGCATTTTATGCATTGGTAAAAGCACTATGATGAAAAGTGTGATATGTTTTCAGGTATCTCCTATACTAATAGAGCCACATGCTCACCGGTTTGCCACATGATGTAGGCCTATGGACTGAACAAGAAACCACCAAAAATTTTAACCAGTCATCGTTCTCACAACACTGAGGACCAGTCATTCGAAATGACTTCTCCATGCATTTTATGCATTGGTAAAAGCACTATGATGAAAAGTGTGATATGTTTTCAGGTATCTCCTATACTAATAGAGCCACATGCTCACCGGTTTGCCACATGATGTAGGCCTATGGACTGAACAAGAAACCACCAAAAATTTTAACCAGTCATCGTTCTCACAACACTGAGGACCAGTCATTCGAAATGACTTCTCCATGCATTTTATGCATTGGTAAAAGCACTATGATGAAAAGTGTGATATGTTTTCAGGTATCTCCTATACTAATAGAGCCACATGCTCACCGGTTTGCCACATGATGTAGGCCTATGGACTGAACAAGAAACCACCAAAAATTTTAACCAGTCATCGTTCTCACAACACTGAGGACCAGTCATTCGAAATGACTTCTCCATGCATTTTATGCATTGGTAAAAGCACTATGATGAAAAGTGTGATATGTTTTCAGGTATCTCCTATACTAATAGAGCCACATGCTCACCGGTTTGCCACATGATGTAGGCCTATGGACTGAACAAGAAACCACCAAAAATTTTAACCAGTCATCGTTCTCACAACACTGAGGACCAGTCATTCGAAATGACTTCTCCATGCATTTTATGCATTGGTAAAAGCACTATGATGAAAAGTGTGATATGTTTTCAGGTATCTCCTATACTAATAGAGCCACATGCTCACCGGTTTGCCACATGATGTAGGCCTATGGACTGAACAAGAAACCACCAAAAATTTTAACCAGTCATCGTTCTCACAACACTGAGGACCAGTCATTCGAAATGACTTCTCCATGCATTTTATGCATTGGTAAAAGCACTATGATGAAAAGTGTGATATGTTTTCAGGTATCTCCTATACTAATAGAGCCACATGCTCACCGGTTTGCCACATGATGTAGGCCTATGGACTGAACAAGAAACCACCAAAAATTTTAACCAGTCATCGTTCTCACAACACTGAGGACCAGTCATTCGAAATGACTTCTCCATGCATTTTATGCATTGGTAAAAGCACTATGATGAAAAGTGTGATATGTTTTCAGGTATCTCCTATACTAATAGAGCCACATGCTCACCGGTTTGCCACATGATGTAGGCCTATGGACTGAACAAGAAACCACCAAAAATTTTAACCAGTCATCGTTCTCACAACACTGAGGACCAGTCATTCGAAATGACTTCTCCATGCATTTTATGCATTGGTAAAAGCACTATGATGAAAAGTGTGATATGTTTTCAGGTATCTCCTATACTAATAGAGCCACATGCTCACCGGTTTGCCACATGATGTAGGCCTATGGACTGAACAAGAAACCACCAAAAATTTTAACCAGTCATCGTTCTCACAACACTGAGGACCAGTCATTCGAAATGACTTCTCCATGCATTTTATGCATTGGTAAAAGCACTATGATGAAAAGTGTGATATGTTTTCAGGTATCTCCTATACTAATAGAGCCACATGCTCACCGGTTTGCCACATGATGTAGGCCTATGGACTGAACAAGAAACCACCAAAATTTTAACCAGTCATCGTTCTCACAACACTGAGGACCAGTCATTCGAAATGACTTCTCCATGCATTTTATGCATTGGTAAAAGCACTATGATGAAAAGTGTGATATGTTTTCAGGTATCTCCTATACTAATAGAGCCACATGCTCACCGGTTTGCCACATGATGTAGGCCTATGGACTGAACAAGAAACCACCAAAAATTTTAACCAGTCATCGTTCTCACAACACTGAGGACCAGTCATTCGAAATGACTTCTCCATGCATTTTATGCATTGGTAAAAGCACTATGATGAAAAGTGTGATATGTTTTCAGGTATCTCCTATACTAATAGAGCCACATGCTCACCGGTTTGCCACATGATGTAGGCCTATGGACTGAACAAGAAACCACCAAAAATTTTAACCAGTCATCGTTCTCACAACACTGAGGACCAGTCATTCGAAATGACTTCTCCATGCATTTTATGCATTGGTAAAAGCACTATGATGAAAAGTGTGATATGTTTTCAGGTATCTCCTATACTAATAGAGCCACATGCTCACCGGTTTGCCACATGATGTAGGCCTATGGACTGAACAAGAAACCACCAAAAATTTTAACCAGTCATCGTTCTCACAACACTGAGGACCAGTCATTCGAAATGACTTCTCCATGCATTTTATGCATTGGTAAAAGCACTATGATGAAAAGTGTGATATGTTTTCAGGTATCTCCTATACTAATAGAGCCACATGCTCACCGGTTTGCCACATGATGTAGGCCTATGGACTGAACAAGAAACCACCAAAAATTTTAACCAGTCATCGTTCTCACAACACTGAGGACCAGTCATTCGAAATGACTTCTCCATGCATTTTATGCATTGGTAAAAGCACTATGATGAAAAGTGTGATATGTTTTCAGGTATCTCCTATACTAATAGAGCCACATGCTCACCGGTTTGCCACATGATGTAGGCCTATGGACTGAACAAGAAACCACCAAAAATTTTAACCAGTCATCGTTCTCACAACACTGAGGACCAGTCATTCGAAATGACTTCTCCATGCATTTTATGCATTGGTAAAAGCACTATGATGAAAAGTGTGATATGTTTTCAGGTATCTCCTATACTAATAGAGCCACATGCTCACCGGTTTGCCACATGATGTAGGCCTATGGACTGAACAAGAAACCACCAAAAATTTTAACCAGTCATCGTTCTCACAACACTGAGGACCAGTCATTCGAAATGACTTCTCCATGCATTTTATGCATTGGTAAAAGCACTATGATGAAAAGTGTGATATGTTTTCAGGTATCTCCTATACTAATAGAGCCACATGCTCACCGGTTTGCCACATGATGTAGGCCTATGGACTGAACAAGAAACCACCAAAAATTTTAACCAGTCATCGTTCTCACAACACTGAGGACCAGTCATTCGAAATGACTTCTCCATGCATTTTATGCATTGGTAAAAGCACTATGATGAAAAGTGTGATATGTTTTCAGGTATCTCCTATACTAATAGAGCCACATGCTCACCGGTTTGCCACATGATGTAGGCCTATGGACTGAACAAGAAACCACCAAAATTTTAACCAGTCATCGTTCTCACAACACTGAGGACCAGTCATTCGAAATGACTTCTCCATGCATTTTATGCATTGGTAAAAGCACTATGATGAAAAGTGTGATATGTTTTCAGGTATCTCCTATACTAATAGAGCCACATGCTCACCGGTTTGCCACATGATGTAGGCCTATGGACTGAACAAGAAACCACCAAAAATTTTAACCAGTCATCGTTCTCACAACACTGAGGACCAGTCATTCGAAATGACTTCTCCATGCATTTTATGCATTGGTAAAAGCACTATGATGAAAAGTGTGATATGTTTTCAGGTATCTCCTATACTAATAGAGCCACATGCTCACCGGTTTGCCACATGATGTAGGCCTATGGACTGAACAAGAAACCACCAAAAATTTTAACCAGTCATCGTTCTCACAACACTGAGGACCAGTCATTCGAAATGACTTCTCCATGCATTTTATGCATTGGTAAAAGCACTATGATGAAAAGTGTGATATGTTTTCAGGTATCTCCTATACTAATAGAGCCACATGCTCACCGGTTTGCCACATGATGTAGGCCTATGGACTGAACAAGAAACCACCAAAAATTTTAACCAGTCATCGTTCTCACAACACTGAGGACCAGTCATTCGAAATGACTTCTCCATGCATTTTATGCATTGGTAAAAGCACTATGATGAAAAGTGTGATATGTTTTCAGGTATCTCCTATACTAATAGAGCCACATGCTCACCGGTTTGCCACATGATGTAGGCCTATGGACTGAACAAGAAACCACCAAAAATTTTAACCAGTCATCGTTCTCACAACACTGAGGACCAGTCATTCGAAATGACTTCTCCATGCATTTTATGCATTGGTAAAAGCACTATGATGAAAAGTGTGATATGTTTTCAGTATCTCCTATACTAATAGAGCCACATGCTCACCGGTTTGCCACATGATGTAGGCCTATGGACTGAACAAGAAACCACCAAAAATTTTAACCAGTCATCGTTCTCACAACACTGAGGACCAGTCATTCGAAATGACTTCTCCATGCATTTTATGCATTGGTAAAAGCACTATGATGAAAAGTGTGATATGTTTTCAGGTATCTCCTATACTAATAGAGCCACATGCTCACCGGTTTGCCACATGATGTAGGCCTATGGACTGAACAAGAAACCACCAAAATTTTAACCAGTCATCGTTCTCACAACACTGAGGACCAGTCATTCGAAATGACTTCTCCATGCATTTTATGCATTGGTAAAAGCACTATGATGAAAAGTGTGATATGTTTTCAGGTATCTCCTATACTAATAGAGCCACATGCTCACCGGTTTGCCACATGATGTAGGCCTATGGACTGAACAAGAAACCACCAAAAATTTTAACCAGTCATCGTTCTCACAACACTGAGGACCAGTCATTCGAAATGACTTCTCCATGCATTTTATGCATTGGTAAAAGCACTATGATGAAAAGTGTGATATGTTTTCAGGTATCTCCTATACTAATAGAGCCACATGCTCACCGGTTTGCCACATGATGTAGGCCTATGGACTGAACAAGAAACCACCAAAAATTTTAACCAGTCATCGTTCTCACAACACTGAGGACCAGTCATTCGAAATGACTTCTCCATGCATTTTATGCATTGGTAAAAGCACTATGATGAAAAGTGTGATATGTTTTCAGGTATCTCCTATACTAATAGAGCCACATGCTCACCGGTTTGCCACATGATGTAGGCCTATGGACTGAACAAGAAACCACCAAAAATTTTAACCAGTCATCGTTCTCACAACACTGAGGACCAGTCATTCGAAATGACTTCTCCATGCATTTTATGCATTGGTAAAAGCACTATGATGAAAAGTGTGATATGTTTTCAGGTATCTCCTATACTAATAGAGCCACATGCTCACCGGTTTGCCACATGATGTAGGCCTATGGACTGAACAAGAAACCACCAAAAATTTTAACCAGTCATCGTTCTCACAACACTGAGGACCAGTCATTCGAAATGACTTCTCCATGCATTTTATGCATTGGTAAAAGCACTATGATGAAAAGTGTGATATGTTTTCAGGTATCTCCTATACTAATAGAGCCACATGCTCACCGGTTTGCCACATGATGTAGGCCTATGGACTGAACAAGAAACCACCAAAAATTTTAACCAGTCATCGTTCTCACAACACTGAGGACCAGTCATTCGAAATGACTTCTCCATGCATTTTATGCATTGGTAAAAGCACTATGATGAAAAGTGTGATATGTTTTCAGGTATCTCCTATACTAATAGAGCCACATGCTCACCGGTTTGCCACATGATGTAGGCCTATGGACTGAACAAGAAACCACCAAAAATTTTAACCAGTCATTGTTCTCACAACACTGAGGACCAGTCATTCGAAATGACTTCTCCATGCATTTTATGCATTGGTAAAAGCACTATGATGAAAAGTGTGATATGTTTTCAGTATCTCCTATACTAATAGAGCCACATGCTCACCGGTTTGCCACATGATGTAGGCCTATGGACTGAACAAGAAACCACCAAAAATTTTAACCAGTCATTGTTCTCACAACACTGAGGACCAGTCATTCGAAATGACTTCTCCATGCATTTTATGCATTGGTAAAAGCACTATGATGAAAAGTGTGATATGTTTTCAGGTATCTCCTATACTAATAGAGCCACATGCTCACCGGTTTGCCACATGATGTAGGCCTATGGACTGAACAAGAAACCACCAAAAATTTTAACCAGTCATCGTTCTCACAACACTGAGGACCAGTCATTCGAAATGACTTCTCCATGCATTTTATGCATTGGTAAAAGCACTATGATGAAAAGTGTGATATGTTTTCAGGTATCTCCTATACTAATAGAGCCACATGCTCACCGGTTTGCCACATGATGTAGGCCTATGGACTGAACAAGAAACCACCAAAAATTTTAACCAGTCATCGTTCTCACAACACTGAGGACCAGTCATTCGAAATGACTTCTCCATGCATTTTATGCATTGGTAAAAGCACTATGATGAAAAGTGTGATATGTTTTCAGGTATCTCCTATACTAATAGAGCCACATGCTCACCGGTTTGCCACATGATGTAGGCCTATGGACTGAACAAGAAACCACCAAAAATTTTAACCAGTCATTGTTCTCACAACACTGAGGACCAGTCATTCGAAATGACTTCTCCATGCATTTTATGCATTGGTAAAAGCACTATGATGAAAAGTGTGATATGTTTTCAGGTATCTCCTATACTAATAGAGCCACATGCTCACCGGTTTGCCACATGATGTAGGCCTATGGACTGAACAAGAAACCACCAAAAATTTTAACCAGTCATCGTTCTCACAACACTGAGGACCAGTCATTCGAAATGACTTCTCCATGCATTTTATGCATTGGTAAAAGCACTATGATGAAAAGTGTGATATGTTTTCAGGTATCTCCTATACTAATAGAGCCACATGCTCACCGGTTTGCCACATGATGTAGGCCTATGGACTGAACAAGAAACCACCAAAAATTTTAACCAGTCATCGTTCTCACAACACTGAGGACCAGTCATTCGAAATGACTTCTCCATGCATTTTATGCATTGGTAAAAGCACTATGATGAAAAGTGTGATATGTTTTCAGGTATCTCCTATACTAAAAGAGCCACATGCTCACCGGTTTGCCACATGATGTAGGCCTATGGACTGAACAAGAAACCACCAAAAATTTTAACCAGTCATCGTTCTCACAACACTGAGGACCAGTCATTCGAAATGACTTCTCCATGCATTTTATGCATTGGTAAAGCACTATGATGAAAAGTGTGATATGTTTTCAGGTATCTCCTATACTAATAGAGCCACATGCTCACCGGTTTGCCACATGATGTAGGCCTATGGACTGAACAAGAAACCACCAAAAATTTTAACCAGTCATCGTTCTCACAACACTGAGGACCAGTCATTCGAAATGACTTCTCCATGCATTTTATGCATTGGTAAAAGCACTATGATGAAAAGTGTGATATGTTTTCAGGTATCTCCTATACTAATAGAGCCACATGCTCACCGGTTTGCCACATGATGTAGGCCTATGGACTGAACAAGAAACCACCAAAAATTTTAACCAGTCATCGTTCTCACAACACTGAGGACCAGTCATTCGAAATGACTTCTCCATGCATTTTATGCATTGGTAAAAGCACTATGATGAAAAGTGTGATATGTTTTCAGTTATCTCCTATACTAATAGAGCCACATGCTCACCGGTTTGCCACATGATGTAGGCCTATGGACTGAACAAGAAACCACCAAAAATTTTAACCAGTCATCGTTCTCACAACACTGAGGACCAGTCATTCGAAATGACTTCTCCATGCATTTTATGCATTGGTAAAAGCACTATGATGAAAAGTGTGATATGTTTTCAGGTATCTCCTATACTAATAGAGCCACATGCTCACCGGTTTGCCACATGATGTAGGCCTATGGACTGAACAAGAAACAACCAAAAATTTTAACCAGTCATCGTTCTCACAACACTGAGGACCAGTCATTCGAAATGACTTCTCCATGCATTTTATGCATTGGTAAAAGCACTATGATGAAAAGTGTGATATGTTTTCAGGTATCTCCTATACTAATAGAGCCACATGCTCACCGGTTTGCCACATGATGTAGGCCTATGGACTGAACAAGAAACCACCAAAAATTTTAACCAGTCATCGTTCTCACAACACTGAGGACCAGTCATTCGAAATGACTTCTCCATGCATTTTATGCATTGGTAAAAGCACTATGATGAAAAGTGTGATATGTTTTCAGGTATCTCCTATACTAATAGAGCCACATGCTCACCGGTTTGCCACATGATGTAGGCCTATGGACTGAACAAGAAACCACCAAAAATTTTAACCAGTCATCGTTCTCACAACACTGAGGACCAGTCATTCGAAATGACTTCTCCATGCATTTTATGCATTGGTAAAAGCACTATGATGAAAAGTGTGATATGTTTTCAGGTATCTCCTATACTAATAGAGCCACATGCTCACCGGTTTGCCACATGATGTAGGCCTATGGACTGAACAAGAAACCACCAAAAATTTTAACCAGTCATCGTTCTCACAACACTGAGGACCAGTCATTCGAAATGACTTCTCCATGCATTTTATGCATTGGTAAAAGCACTATGATGAAAAGTGTGATATGTTTTCAGGTATCTCCTATACTAATAGAGCCACATGCTCACCGGTTTGCCACATGATGTAGGCCTATGGACTGAACAAGAAACCACCAAAATTTTAACCAGTCATCGTTCTCACAACACTGAGGACCAGTCATTCGAAATGACTTCTCCATGCATTTTATGCATTGGTAAAAGCACTATGATGAAAAGTGTGATATGTTTTCAGGTATCTCCTATACTAATAGAGCCACATGCTCACCGGTTTGCCACATGATGTAGGCCTATGGACTGAACAAGAAACCACCAAAAATTTTAACCAGTCATCGTTCTCACAACACTGAGGACCAGTCATTCGAAATGACTTCTCCATGCATTTTATGCATTGGTAAAAGCACTATGATGAAAAGTGTGATATGTTTTCAGGTATCTCCTATACTAATAGAGCCACATGCTCACCGGTTTGCCACATGATGTAGGCCTATGGACTGAACAAGAAACCACCAAAAATTTTAACCAGTCATCGTTCTCACAACACTGAGGACCAGTCATTCGAAATGACTTCTCCATGCATTTTATGCATTGGTAAAAGCACTATGATGAAAAGTGTGATATGTTTTCAGGTATCTCCTATACTAATAGAGCCACATGCTCACCGGTTTGCCACATGATGTAGGCCTATGGACTGAACAAGAAACCACCAAAAATTTTAACCAGTCATCGTTCTCACAACACTGAGGACCAGTCATTCGAAATGACTTCTCCATGCATTTTATGCATTGGTAAAAGCACTATGATGAAAAGTGTGATATGTTTTCAGGTATCTCCTATACTAATAGAGCCACATGCTCACCGGTTTGCCACATGATGTAGGCCTATGGACTGAACAAGAAACCACCAAAAATTTTAACCAGTCATCGTTCTCACAACACTGAGGACCAGTCATTCGAAATGACTTCTCCATGCATTTTATGCATTGGTAAAAGCACTATGATGAAAAGTGTGATATGTTTTCAGGTATCTCCTATACTAATAGAGCCACATGCTCACCGGTTTGCCACATGATGTAGGCCTATGGACTGAACAAGAAAGCCACCAAAAATTTTAACCAGTCATCGTTCTCACAACACTGAGGACCAGTCATTCGAAATGACTTCTCCATGCATTTTATGCATTGGTAAAAGCACTATGATGAAAAGTGTGATATGTTTTCAGGTATCTCCTATACTAATAGAGCCACATGCTCACCGGTTTGCCACATGATGTAGGCCTATGGACTGAACAAGAAACCACCAAAAATTTTAACCAGTCATCGTTCTCACAACACTGAGGACCAGTCATTCGAAATGACTTCTCCATGCATTTTATGCATTGGTAAAAGCACTATGATGAAAAGTGTGATATGTTTTCAGGTATCTCCTATACTAATAGAGCCACATGCTCACCGGTTTGCCACATGATGTAGGCCTATGGACTGAACAAGAAACCACCAAAAATTTTAACCAGTCATCGTTCTCACAACACTGAGGACCAGTCATTCGAAATGACTTCTCCATGCATTTTATGCATTGGTAAAAGCACTATGATGAAAAGTGTGATATGTTTTCAGGTATCTCCTATACTAATAGAGCCACATGCTCACCGGTTTGCCACATGATGTAGGCCTATGGACTGAACAAGAAACCACCAAAAATTTTAACCAGTCATCGTTCTCACAACACTGAGGACCAGTCATTCGAAATGACTTCTCCATGCATTTTATGCATTGGTAAAAGCACTATGATGAAAAGTGTGATATGTTTTCAGGTATCTCCTATACTAATAGAGCCACATGCTCACCGGTTTGCCACATGATGTAGGCCTATGGACTGAACAAGAAACCACCAAAAATTTTAACCAGTCATCGTTCTCACAACACTGAGGACCAGTCATTCGAAATGACTTCTCCATGCATTTTATGCATTGGTAAAAGCACTATGATGAAAAGTGTGATATGTTTTCAGGTATCTCCTATACTAATAGAGCCACATGCTCACCGGTTTGCCACATGATGTAGGCCTATGGACTGAACAAGAAACCACCAAAAATTTTAACCAGTCATCGTTCTCACAACACTGAGGACCAGTCATTCGAAATGACTTCTCCATGCATTTTATGCATTGGTAAAAGGACTATGATGAAAAGTGTGATATGTTTTCAGGTATCTCCTATACTAATAGAGCCACATGCTCACCGGTTTGCCACATGATGTAGGCCTATGGACTGAACAAGAAACCACCAAAAATTTTAACCAGTCATCGTTCTCACAACACTGAGGACCAGTCATTCGAAATGACTTCTCTATGCATTTTATGCATTGGTAAAAGCACTATGATGAAAAGTGTGATATGTTTTCAGGTATCTCCTATACTAATAGAGCCACATGCTCACCGGTTTGCCACATGATGTAGGCCTATGGACTGAACAAGAAACCACCAAAAATTTTAACCAGTCATCGTTCTCACAACACTGAGGACCAGTCATTCGAAATGACTTCTCCATGCATTTTATGCATTGGTAAAAGCACTATGATGAAAAGTGTGATATGTTTTCAGGTATCTCCTATACTAATAGAGCCACATGCTCACCGATTTGCCACATGATGTAGGCCTATGGACTGAACAAGAAACCACCAAAAATTTTAACCAGTCATCGTTCTCACAACACTGAGGACCAGTCATTCGAAATGACTTCTCCATGCATTTTATGCATTGGTAAAAGCACTATGATGAAAAGTGTGATATGTTTTCAGGTATCTCCTATACTAATAGAGCCACATGCTCACCGGTTTGCCACATGATGTAGGCCTATGGACTGAACAAGAAACCACCAAAATTTTAACCAGTCATCGTTCTCACAACACTGAGGACCAGTCATTCGAAATGACTTCTCCATGCATTTTATGCATTGGTAAAAGCACTATGATGAAAAGTGTGATATGTTTTCAGGTATCTCCTATACTAATAGAGCCACATGCTCACCGGTTTGCCACATGATGTAGGCCTATGGACTGAACAAGAAACCACCAAAAATTTTAACCAGTCATCGTTCTCACAACACTCAGGACCAGTCATTCGAAATGACTTCTCCATGCATTTTATGCATTGGTAAAAGCACTATGATGAAAAGTGTGATATGTTTTCAGGTATCTCCTATACTAATAGAGCCACATGCTCACCGGTTTGCCACATGATGTAGGCCTATGGACTGAACAAGAAACCACCAAAATTTTAACCAGTCATCGTTCTCACAACACTGAGGACCAGTCATTCGAAATGACTTCTCCATGCATTTTATGCATTGGTAAAAGCACTATGATGAAAAGTGTGATATGTTTTCAGGTATCTCCTATACTAATAGAGCCACATGCTCACCGGTTTGCCACATGATGTAGGCCTATGGACTGAACAAGAAACCACCAAAAATTTTAACCAGTCATTGCTCTCACAACACTGAGGACCAGTCATTCGAAATGACTTCTCCATGCATTTTATGCATTGGTAAAAGCACTATGATGAAAAGTGTGATATGTTTTCAGGTATCTCCTATACTAATAGAGCCACATGCTCACCGGTTTGCCACATGATGTAGGCCTATGGACTGAACAAGAAACCACAAAAAATTTTAACCAGTCATCGTTCTCACAACACTGAGGACCAGTCATTCGAAATGACTTCTCCATGCATTTTATGCATTGGTAAAAGCACTATGATGAAAAGTGTGATATGTTTTCATGTATCTCCTATACTAAAAGAGCCACATGCTCACCGGTTTGCCACATGATGTAGGCCTATGGACTGAACAAGAAACCACCAAAAATTTTAACCAGTCATCGTTCTCACAACACTGAGGACCAGTCATTCGAAATGACTTCTCCATGCATTTTATGCATTGGTAAAAGCACTATGATGAAAAGTGTGATATGTTTTCAGGTATCTCCTATACTAATAGAGCCACATGCTCACCGGTTTGCCACATGATGTAGGCCTATGGACTGAACAAGAAACCACCAAAAATTTTAACCAGTCATCGTTCTCACAACACTGAGGACCAGTCATTCGAAATGACTTCTCCATGCATTTTATGCATTGGTAAAAGCACTATGATGAAAAGTGTGATATGTTTTCAGGTATCTCCTATACTAATAGAGCCACATGCTCACCGGTTTGCCACATGATGTAGGCCTATGGACTGAACAAGAAACCACCAAAAATTTTAACCAGTCATCGTTCTCACAACACTGAGGACCAGTCATTCGAAATGACTTCTCCATGCATTTTATGCATTGGTAAAAGCACTATGATGAAAAGTGTGATATGTTTTCAGGTATCTCCTATACTAATAGAGCCACATGCTCACCGGTTTGCCACATGATGTAGGCCTATGGACTGAACAAGAAACCACCAAAAATTTTAACCAGTCATCGTTCTCACAACACTGAGGACCAGTCATTCGAAATGACTTCTCCATGCATTTTATGCATTGGTAAAAGCACTATGATGAAAAGTGTGATATGTTTTCAGGTATCTCCTATACTAATAGAGCCACATGCTCACCGGTTTGCCACATGATGTAGGCCTATGGACTGAACAAGAAACCACCAAAAATTTTAACCAGTCATCGTTCTCACAACACTGAGGACCAGTCATTCGAAATGACTTCTCCATGCATTTTATGCATTGGTAAAAGCACTATGATGAAAAGTGTGATATGTTTTCAGGTATCTCCTATACTAATAGAGCCACATGCTCACCGGTTTGCCACATGATGTAGGCCTATGGACTGAACAAGAAACCACCAAAAATTTTAACCAGTCATCGTTCTCACAACACTGAGGACCAGTCATTCGAAATGACTTCTCCATGCATTTTATGCATTGGTAAAAGCACTATGATGAAAAGTGTGATATGTTTTCAGGTATCTCCTATACTAATAGAGCCACATGCTCACCGGTTTGCCACATGATGTAGGCCTATGGACTGAACAAGAAACCACCAAAAATTTTAACCAGTCATCGTTCTCACAACACTGAGGACCAGTCATTCGAAATGACTTCTCCATGCATTTTATGCATTGGTAAAAGCACTATGATGAAAAGTGTGATATGTTTTCAGGTATCTCCTATACTAATAGAGCCACATGCTCACCGGTTTGCCACATGATGTAGGCCTATGGACTGAACAAGAAACCACCAAAAATTTTAACCAGTCATCGTTCTCACAACACTGAGGACCAGTCATTCGAAATGACTTCTCCATGCATTTTATGCATTGGTAAAAGCACTATGATGAAAAGTGTGATATGTTTTCAGGTATCTCCTATACTAATAGAGCCACATGCTCACCGGTTTGCCACATGATGTAGGCCTATGGACTGAACAAGAAACCACCAAAAATTTTAACCAGTCATCGTTCTCACAACACTGAGGACCAGTCATTCGAAATGACTTCTCCATGCATTTTATGCATTGGTAAAAGCACTATGATGAAAAGTGTGATATGTTTTCAGGTATCTCCTATACTAATAGAGCCACATGCTCACCGGTTTGCCACATGATGTAGGCCTATGGACTGAACAAGAAACCACCAAAAATTTTAACCAGTCATCGTTCTCACAACACTGAGGACCAGTCATTCGAAATGACTTCTCCATGCATTTTATGCATTGGTAAAAGCACTATGATGAAAAGTGTGATATGTTTTCAGGTATCTCCTATACTAATAGAGCCACATGCTCACCGGTTTGCCACATGATGTAGGCCTATGGACTGAACAAGAAACCACCAAAAATTTTAACCAGTCATCGTTCTCACAACACTGAGGACCAGTCATTCGAAATGACTTCTCCATGCATTTTATGCATTGGTAAAAGCACTATGATGAAAAGTGTGATATGTTTTCAGGTATCTCCTATACTAATAGAGCCACATGCTCACCGGTTTGCCACATGATGTAGGCCTATGGACTGAACAAGAAACCACCAAAAATTTTAACCAGTCATCGTTCTCACAACACTGAGGACCAGTCATTCGAAATGACTTCTCCATGCATTTTATGCATTGGTAAAAGCACTATGATGAAAAGTGTGATATGTTTTCAGGTATCTCCTATACTAATAGAGCCACATGCTCACCGGTTTGCCACATGATGTAGGCCTATGGACTGAACAAGAAACCACCAAAAATTTTAACCAGTCATCGTTCTCACAACACTGAGGACCAGTCATTCGAAATGACTTCTCCATGCATTTTATGCATTGGTAAAAGCACTATGATGAAAAGTGTGATATGTTTTCAGGTATCTCCTATACTAATAGAGCCACATGCTCACCGGTTTGCCACATGATGTAGGCCTATGGACTGAACAAGAAACCACCAAAAATTTTAACCAGTCATCGTTCTCACAACACTGAGGACCAGTCATTCGAAATGACTTCTCCATGCATTTTATGCATTGGTAAAAGCACTATGATGAAAAGTGTGATATGTTTTCAGGTATCTCCTATACTAATAGAGCCACATGCTCACCGGTTTGCCACATGATGTAGGCCTATGGACTGAACAAGAAACCACCAAAAATTTTAACCAGTCATCGTTCTCACAACACTGAGGACCAGTCATTCGAAATGACTTCTCCATGCATTTTATGCATTGGTAAAAGCACTATGATGAAAAGTGTGATATGTTTTCAGGTATCTCCTATACTAATAGAGCCACATGCTCACCGGTTTGCCACATGATGTAGGCCTATGGACTGAACAAGAAACCACCAAAAATTTTAACCAGTCATCGTTCTCACAACACTGAGGACCAGTCATTCGAAATGACTTCTCCATGCATTTTATGCATTGGTAAAAGCACTATGATGAAAAGTGTGATATGTTTTCAGGTATCTCCTATACTAATAGAGCCACATGCTCACCGGTTTGCCACATGATGTAGGCCTATGGACTGAACAAGAAACCACCAAAAATTTTAACCAGTCATCGTTCTCACAACACTGAGGACCAGTCATTCGAAATGACTTCTCCATGCATTTTATGCATTGGTAAAAGCACTATGATGAAAAGTGTGATATGTTTTCAGGTATCTCCTATACTAATAGAGCCACATGCTCACCGGTTTGCCACATGATGTAGGCCTATGGACTGAACAAGAAACCACCAAAAATTTTAACCAGTCATCGTTCTCACAACACTGAGGACCAGTCATTCGAAATGACTTCTCCATGCATTTTATGCATTGGTAAAAGCACTATGATGAAAAGTGTGATATGTTTTCAGGTATCTCCTATACTAATAGAGCCACATGCTCACCGGTTTGCCACATGATGTAGGCCTATGGACTGAACAAGAAACCACCAAAAATTTTAACCAGTCATCGTTCTCACAACACTGAGGACCAGTCATTCGAAATGACTTCTCCATGCATTTTATGCATTGGTAAAAGCACTATGATGAAAAGTGTGATATGTTTTCAGGTATCTCCTATACTAATAGAGCCACATGCTCACCGGTTTGCCACATGATGTAGGCCTATGGACTGAACAAGAAACCACCAAAAATTTTAACCAGTCATCGTTCTCACAACACTGAGGACCAGTCATTCGAAATGACTTCTCCATGCATTTTATGCATTGGTAAAAGCACTATGATGAAAAGTGTGATATGTTTTCAGGTATCTCCTATACTAATAGAGCCACATGCTCACCGGTTTGCCACATGATGTAGGCCTATGGACTGAACAAGAAACCACCAAAAATTTTAACCAGTCATCGTTCTCACAACACTGAGGACCAGTCATTCGAAATGACTTCTCCATGCATTTTATGCATTGGTAAAAGCACTATGATGAAAAGTGTGATATGTTTTCAGGTATCTCCTATACTAATAGAGCCACATGCTCACCGGTTTGCCACATGATGTAGGCCTATGGACTGAACAAGAAACCACCAAAAATTTTAACCAGTCATCGTTCTCACAACACTGAGGACCAGTCATTCGAAATGACTTCTCCATGCATTTTATGCATTGGTAAAAGCACTATGATGAAAAGTGTGATATGTTTTCAGGTATCTCCTATACTAATAGAGCCACATGCTCACCGGTTTGCCACATGATGTAGGCCTATGGACTGAACAAGAAACCACCAAAAATTTTAACCAGTCATCGTTCTCACAACACTGAGGACCAGTCATTCGAAATGACTTCTCCATGCATTTTATGCATTGGTAAAAGCACTATGATGAAAAGTGTGATATGTTTTCAGGTATCTCCTATACTAATAGAGCCACATGCTCACCGGTTTGCCACATGATGTAGGCCTATGGACTGAACAAGAAACCACCAAAAATTTTAACCAGTCATCGTTCTCACAACACTGAGGACCAGTCATTCGAAATGACTTCTCCATGCATTTTATGCATTGGTAAAAGCACTATGATGAAAAGTGTGATATGTTTTCAGGTATCTCCTATACTAATAGAGCCACATGCTCACCGGTTTGCCACATGATGTAGGCCTATGGACTGAACAAGAAACCACCAAAAATTTTAACCAGTCATCGTTCTCACAACACTGAGGACCAGTCATTCGAAATGACTTCTCCATGCATTTTATGCATTGGTAAAAGCACTATGATGAAAAGTGTGATATGTTTTCAGGTATCTCCTATACTAATAGAGCCACATGCTCACCGGTTTGCCACATGATGTAGGCCTATGGACTGAACAAGAAACCACCAAAAATTTTAACCAGTCATCGTTCTCACAACACTGAGGACCAGTCATTCGAAATGACTTCTCCATGCATTTTATGCATTGGTAAAAGCACTATGATGAAAAGTGTGATATGTTTTCAGGTATCTCCTATACTAATAGAGCCACATGCTCACCGGTTTGCCACATGATGTAGGCCTATGGACTGAACAAGAAACCACCAAAAATTTTAACCAGTCATCGTTCTCACAACACTGAGGACCAGTCATTCGAAATGACTTCTCCATGCATTTTATGCATTGGTAAAAGCACTATGATGAAAAGTGTGATATGTTTTCAGGTATCTCCTATACTAATAGAGCCACATGCTCACCGGTTTGCCACATGATGTAGGCCTATGGACTGAACAAGAAACCACCAAAAATTTTAACCAGTCATCGTTCTCACAACACTGAGGACCAGTCATTCGAAATGACTTCTCCATGCATTTTATGCATTGGTAAAAGCACTATGATGAAAAGTGTGATATGTTTTCAGGTATCTCCTATGACGTAATAGAGCCACATGCTCACCGGTTTGCCACATGATGTAGGCCTATGGACTGAACAAGAAACCACCAAAAATTTTAACCAGTCATCGTTCTCACAACACTGAGGACCAGTCATTCGAAATGACTTCTCCATGCATTTTATGCATTGGTAAAAGCACTATGATGAAAAGTGTGATATGTTTTCAGGTATCTCCTATACTAATAGAGCCACATGCTCACCGGTTTGCCACATGATGTAGGCCTATGGACTGAACAAGAAACCACCAAAAATTTTAACCAGTCATCGTTCTCACAACACTGAGGACCAGTCATTCGAAATGACTTCTCCATGCATTTTATGCATTGGTAAAAGCACTATGATGAAAAGTGTGATATGTTTTCAGGTATCTCCTATACTAATAGAGCCACATGCTCACCGGTTTGCCACATGATGTAGGCCTATGGACTGAACAAGAAACCACCAAAAATTTTAACCAGTCATCGTTCTCACAACACTGAGGACCAGTCATTCGAAATGACTTCTCCATGCATTTTATGCATTGGTAAAAGCACTATGATGAAAAGTGTGATATGTTTTCAGGTATCTCCTATACTAATAGAGCCACATGCTCACCGGTTTGCCACATGATGTAGGCCTATGGACTGAACAAGAAACCACCAAAAATTTTAACCAGTCATCGTTCTCACAACACTGAGGACCAGTCATTCGAAATGACTTCTCCATGCATTTTATGCATTGGTAAAAGCACTATGATGAAAAGTGTGATATGTTTTCAGGTATCTCCTATACTAATAGAGCCACATGCTCACCGGTTTGCCACATGATGTAGGCCTATGGACTGAACAAGAAACCACCAAAAATTTTAACCAGTCATCGTTCTCACAACACTGAGGACCAGTCATTCGAAATGACTTCTCCATGCATTTTATGCATTGGTAAAAGCACTATGATGAAAAGTGTGATATGTTTTCAGGTATCTCCTATACTAATAGAGCCACATGCTCACCGGTTTGCCACATGATGTAGGCCTATGGACTGAACAAGAAACCACCAAAAATTTTAACCAGTCATCGTTCTCACAACACTGAGGACCAGTCATTCGAAATGACTTCTCCATGCATTTTATGCATTGGTAAAAGCACTATGATGAAAAGTGTGATATGTTTTCAGGTATCTCCTATACTAATAGAGCCACATGCTCACCGGTTTGCCACATGATGTAGGCCTATGGACTGAACAAGAAACCACCAAAAATTTTAACCAGTCATCGTTCTCACAACACTGAGGACCAGTCATTCGAAATGACTTCTCCATGCATTTTATGCATTGGTAAAAGCACTATGATGAAAAGTGTGATATGTTTTCAGGTTCTCCTATACTAATAGAGCCACATGCTCACCGGTTTGCCACATGATGTAGGCCTATGGACTGAACAAGAAACCACCAAAAATTTTAACCAGTCATCGTTCTCACAACACTGAGGACCAGTCATTCGAAATGACTTCTCCATGCATTTTATGCATTGGTAAAAGCACTATGATGAAAAGTGTGATATGTTTTCAGGTATCTCCTATACTAATAGAGCCACATGCTCACCGGTTTGCCACATGATGTAGGCCTATGGACTGAACAAGAAACCACCAAAAATTTTAACCAGTCATCGTTCTCACAACACTGAGGACCAGTCATTCGAAATGACTTCTCCATGCATTTTATGCATTGGTAAAAGCACTATGATGAAAAGTGTGATATGTTTTCAGGTATCTCCTATACTAATAGAGCCACATGCTCACCGGTTTGCCACATGATGTAGGCCTATGGACTGAACAAGAAACCACCAAAAATTTTAACCAGTCATCGTTCTCACAACACTGAGGACCAGTCATTCGAAATGACTTCTCCATGCATTTTATGCATTGGTAAAAGCACTATGATGAAAAGTGTGATATGTTTTCAGGTATCTCCTATACTAATAGAGCCACATGCTCACCGGTTTGCCACATGATGTAGGCCTATGGACTGAACAAGAAACCACCAAAAATTTTAACCAGTCATCGTTCTCACAACACTGAGGACCAGTCATTCGAAATGACTTCTCCATGCATTTTATGCATTGGTAAAAGCACTATGATGAAAAGTGTGATATGTTTTCAGGTATCTCCTATACTAATAGAGCCACATGCTCACCGGTTTGCCACATGATGTAGGCCTATGGACTGAACAAGAAACCACCAAAAATTTTAACCAGTCATCGTTCTCACAACACTGAGGACCAGTCATTCGAAATGACTTCTCCATGCATTTTATGCATTGGTAAAAGCACTATGATGAAAAGTGTGATATGTTTTCAGGTATCTCCTATACTAATAGAGCCACATGCTCACCGGTTTGCCACATGATGTAGGCCTATGGACTGAACAAGAATCCACCAAAAATTTTAACCAGTCATCGTTCTCACAACACTGAGGACCAGTCATTCGAAATGACTTCTCCATGCATTTTATGCATTGGTAAAAGCACTATGATGAAAAGTGTGATATGTTTTCAGGTATCTCCTATACTAATAGAGCCACATGCTCACCGGTTTGCCACATGATGTAGGCCTATGGACTGAACAAGAAACCACCAAAAATTTTAACCAGTCATCGTTCTCACAACACTGAGGACCAGTCATTCGAAATGACTTCTCCATGCATTTTATGCATTGGTAAAAGCACTATGATGAAAAGTGTGATATGTTTTCAGGTATCTCCTATACTAATAGAGCCACATGCTCACCGGTTTGCCACATGATGTAGGCCTATGGACTGAACAAGAAACCACCAAAAATTTTAACCAGTCATCGTTCTCACAACACTGAGGACCAGTCATTCGAAATGACTTCTCCATGCATTTTATGCATTGGTAAAAGCACTATGATGAAAAGTGTGATATGTTTTCAGGTATCTCCTATACTAATAGAGCCACATGCTCACCGGTTTGCCACATGATGTAGGCCTATGGACTGAACAAGAAACCACCAAAAATTTTAACCAGTCATCGTTCTCACAACACTGAGGACCAGTCATTCGAAATGACTTCTCCATGCATTTTATGCATTGGTAAAAGCACTATGATGAAAAGTGTGATATGTTTTCAGGTATCTCCTATACTAATAGAGCCACATGCTCACCGGTTTGCCACATGATGTAGGCCTATGGACTGAACAAGAAACCACCAAAAATTTTAACCAGTCATCGTTCTCACAACACTGAGGACCAGTCATTCGAAATGACTTCTCCATGCATTTTATGCATTGGTAAAAGCACTATGATGAAAAGTGTGATATGTTTTCAGGTATCTCCTATACTAATAGAGCCACATGCTCACCGGTTTGCCACATGATGTAGGCCTATGGACTGAACAAGAAACCACCAAAAATTTTAACCAGTCATCGTTCTCACAACACTGAGGACCAGTCATTCGAAATGACTTCTCCATGCATTTTATGCATTGGTAAAAGCACTATGATGAAAAGTGTGATATGTTTTCAGGTATCTCCTATACTAATAGAGCCACATGCTCACCGGTTTGCCACATGATGTAGGCCTATGGACTGAACAAGAAACCACCAAAAATTTTAACCAGTCATCGTTCTCACAACACTGAGGACCAGTCATTCGAAATGACTTCTCCATGCATTTTATGCATTGGTAAAAGCACTATGATGAAAAGTGTGATATGTTTTCAGGTATCTCCTATACTAATAGAGCCACATGCTCACCGGTTTGCCACATGATGTAGGCCTATGGACTGAACAAGAAACCACCAAAAATTTTAACCAGTCATCGTTCTCACAACACTGAGGACCAGTCATTCGAAATGACTTCTCCATGCATTTTATGCATTGGTAAAAGCACTATGATGAAAAGTGTGATATGTTTTCAGGTATCTCCTATACTAATAGAGCCACATGCTCACCGGTTTGCCACATGATGTAGGCCTATGGACTGAACAAGAAACCACCAAAAATTTTAACCAGTCATCGTTCTCACAACACTGAGGACCAGTCATTCGAAATGACTTCTCCATGCATTTTATGCATTGGTAAAAGCACTATGATGAAAAGTGTGATATGTTTTCAGGTATCTCCTATACTAATAGAGCCACATGCTCACCGGTTTGCCACATGATGTAGGCCTATGGACTGAACAAGAAACCACCAAAAATTTTAACCAGTCATCGTTCTCACAACACTGAGGACCAGTCATTCGAAATGACTTCTCCATGCATTTTATGCATTGGTAAAAGCACTATGATGAAAAGTGTGATATGTTTTCAGGTATCTCCTATACTAATAGAGCCACATGCTCACCGGTTTGCCACATGATGTAGGCCTATGGACTGAACAAGAAACCACCAAAAATTTTAACCAGTCATCGTTCTCACAACACTGAGGACCAGTCATTCGAAATGACTTCTCCATGCATTTTATGCATTGGTAAAAGCACTATGATGAAAAGTGTGATATGTTTTCAGGTATCTCCTATACTAATAGAGCCACATGCTCACCGGTTTGCCACATGATGTAGGCCTATGGACTGAACAAGAAACCACCAAAAATTTTAACCAGTCATCGTTCTCACAACACTGAGGACCAGTCATTCGAAATGACTTCTCCATGCATTTTATGCATTGGTAAAAGCACTATGATGAAAAGTGTGATATGTTTTCAGGTATCTCCTATACTAATAGAGCCACATGCTCACCGGTTTGCCACATGATGTAGGCCTATGGACTGAACAAGAAACCACCAAAAATTTTAACCAGTCATCGTTCTCACAACACTGAGGACCAGTCATTCGAAATGACTTCTCCATGCATTTTATGCATTGGTAAAAGCACTATGATGAAAAGTGTGATATGTTTTCAGGTATCTCCTATACTAATAGAGCCACATGCTCACCGGTTTGCCACATGATGTAGGCCTATGGACTGAACAAGAAACCACCAAAAATTTTAACCAGTCATCGTTCTCACAACACTGAGGACCAGTCATTCGAAATGACTTCTCCATGCATTTTATGCATTGGTAAAAGCACTATGATGAAAAGTGTGATATGTTTTCAGGTATCTCCTATACTAATAGAGCCACATGCTCACCGGTTTGCCACATGATGTAGGCCTATGGACTGAACAAGAAACCACCAAAAATTTTAACCAGTCATCGTTCTCACAACACTGAGGACCAGTCATTCGAAATGACTTCTCCATGCATTTTATGCATTGGTAAAAGCACTATGATGAAAAGTGTGATATGTTTTCAGGTATCTCCTATACTAATAGAGCCACATGCTCACCGGTTTGCCACATGATGTAGGCCTATGGACTGAACAAGAAACCACCAAAAATTTTAACCAGTCATCGTTCTCACAACACTGAGGACCAGTCATTCGAAATGACTTCTCCATGCATTTTATGCATTGGTAAAAGCACTATGATGAAAAGTGTGATATGTTTTCAGGTATCTCCTATACTAATAGAGCCACATGCTCACCGGTTTGCCACATGATGTAGGCCTATGGACTGAACAAGAAACCACCAAAAATTTTAACCAGTCATCGTTCTCACAACACTGAGGACCAGTCATTCGAAATGACTTCTCCATGCATTTTATGCATTGGTAAAAGCACTATGATGAAAAGTGTGATATGTTTTCAGGTATCTCCTATACTAATAGAGCCACATGCTCACCGGTTTGCCACATGATGTAGGCCTATGGACTGAACAAGAAACCACCAAAAATTTTAACCAGTCATCGTTCTCACAACACTGAGGACCAGTCATTCGAAATGACTTCTCCATGCATTTTATGCATTGGTAAAAGCACTATGATGAAAAGTGTGATATGTTTTCAGGTATCTCCTATACTAATAGAGCCACATGCTCACCGGTTTGCCACATGATGTAGGCCTATGGACTGAACAAGAAACCACCAAAAATTTTAACCAGTCATGTGATATGTTTTCAGGTATCTTCCTATAACTAATAGAGCCACATGCTCACCGGTTTGCCACATGATGTAGGCCTATGGACTGAACAAGAAACCACCAAAAATTTTAACCAGTCATCGTTCTCACAACACTGAGGACCAGTCATTCGAAATGACTTCTCCATGCATTTTATGCATTGGTAACAAGCACTATGATGAAAAGTGTGATATGTTTTCAGGTATCTCCTATACTAATAGAGCCACATGCTCACCGGTTTGCCACATGATGTAGGCCTATGGACTGAACAAGAAGCCACCAAAAATTTTTAACCAGTCATCGTTCTCACAACACTGAGGAACCAGTCATTCGAAATGACTTCTCCATGCATTTTATGCATTGGTAAAAGCACTATGATGAAAAGTGTGATATGTTTTCAGGTATCTCCTATACTAATAGAGCCACATGCTCACCGGTTTGCCACATGATGTAGGCCTATGGACTGAACAAGAAGCCACCAAAAATTTTAACCAGTCATCGTTCTCACAACACTGAGGACCAGTCATTCGAAATGACTTCTCCATGCATTTTTATGCATTGGTAAAAGCACTATGATGAAAAGTGTGATATGTTTTCAGGTATCTCCTATACTAATAGAGCCACATGCTCACCGGTTTGCCACATGATGTAGGGCCTATGGACTGAACAAGAAACCACCAAAAATTTTAACCAGTCATCGTTCTCACAACACTGAGGACCAGTCATTCGAAATGACTTCTCCATGCATTGTATGCATTGGTAAAAGAGCACTATGATGAAAAGTGTGATATGTTTTCAGGTATCTCCTATACTAATAGAGCCACATGCTCACCGGTTTGCCACATGATGTAGGCCTATGGACTGAACAAGAAACACCACCAAAAAATTTTAACCAGTCATCGTTCTTCACAACACTGAGGACCAGTCATTCGAAATGACTTCTCCATGCATTTTATGCATTGGTAAAAAGCACTATGATGAAAAGTGTGATATGTTTTCAGGTATCTCCCTATACTAATAGAGCCACATGCCTCACCGGTTTGCCACATGATGTAGGCCTATGGACTGAACAAGAAACCACCAAAAATTTTAACTCAGTCATCGTTCTCACAACACTGAGGACCAGTCATTCGAAATGACTTCTCCAGTCATTTTATGCATTGGTAAAAGCACTATGATGAAAAGTGTGATATATTTTCAGGTATCTCCCTATACTAATAGAGCCACAATGCTCACCCGGTTTGCCACATGATGTAGGCCTATGGACTGAAGAAGAAACCACCAAAAATTTTAACCAGTCATCGTTCTCACAACACTGAGGACCAGTCATTCGAAATGACTTCTCCATGCATTTTATGCATTGGTAAAAGCACTATGATGAAAAGTGTGATATGTTTTCAGGTATCTCCCTATACTAATAGAGCCACATGCTCACCGGTTTGCCACATGATGTAGGCTAATGGACTGAACAAGAAACCACCAAAAATTTTAACCAGTCATCGTTCTCACAAACACTGAGGACCCAGTCATTCGAAATGACTTCTCCATGCATTTTATGCATTGGTAAAAGCACTATGATGAAAAGTGTGATATGTTTTCAGGTATCTCCTATACTAATAGAGCCACATGCTCACACGGTTTGCCACATGATGTAGGCCTATGGACTGAACAAGAACCACCAAAAAATTTTAACCAGTCATCAGTTCTCAACAACACTGAGGACCAGTCATTCGAAATGACTTCTCCATGCATTTTATGCATTGGTAAAAGCACTATGATGAAAAAGTGTGATATGTTTTTCAGGTATCTCCTATACTAATAGAGCCACATGCTCACCAGTTTGCCACATGATGTAGGCCTATGGACTGAACAGAAAACCACCAAAAATTTTAACCAGTCATCGTTCTCACAACACTGAGGACCAGTCATTCGAAATGACTTCTCCATGCATTTTATGGCAATTGTAAAAAGCACTATGATGAAAAGTGTGATATGTTTTCAGGTATCTCCTATACTAATAGAGCCACATGCCTCACCCGGTTTGCCCACATGATGTAGGCCTATGGACTGAACAAGAAACCACCAAAAATTTTAACTAGTCATCGTTCTCACAACACTGAGGACCAGTTCATTCGAAATGACTTCTCCATGCATTTTATGCATTGGTAAAAGCACTATGATGAAAAGTGTGATATGTTTTCAGGTATCTCCTATACTAATAGAGCCACATGCTCACCGGTTTGCCACATGATGTAGGCCTATGGACTGAACAAGAAACCACCAAAAATTTTAACCAGTCATCGTTCTCACAACACTGAGGACCAGTCATTCGAAATGACTTCTCCAGTCATTTTATGCATTGGTTAAAAGCACTATGATGAAAAGTGTGATATATTTTCAGGTATCTCCTATACTAATAGAGCCACATGCTCACCGGTTTGCCACATGATGTAGGGCCTATGGACTGAAGAAGAAACCACCAAAAATTTTAACCAGTCATCGTTCTCACAACACTGAGGACCAGTCATTCGAAATGACTTCTCCATGCATTTTATGCATTGGTAAAAGCACTATGATGAAAAGTGTGATATGTTTTCAGGTATCTCCTATACTAATAGAGCCACATGCTCACCGGTTTGCCACATGATGTAGGCCTATGGACTGAAGCAAGAAACTACCAAAAATTTTAACCAGTCATCGTTCTCACAACACTGAGGACCAGTCATTCGAAATGACTTCTCCATGCATTTTATGCATTGGTAAAAGCACTATGATGAAAAGTGTGATATGTTTTCAGGTATCTCCTATACTAATAGAGCCACATGCTCAACCGGTTTGCCACATGATGTCGGCCTATGGACTGAACAATAAACCACCAAAAATTTTAACCAGTCATCATTCTCACAACACTGAGGACCAGTCATTCGAAATGAACTTCTCCATGCATTTTATGCATTGGTTAAAAGCACTATGATGAAAAGTGTGATATGTTTTCAGGTATCTCCTATACTAAGAGAGCCACATGCTCACCGGTTTGCCACATGATGTAGGCCTATGGACTGAACAAGAAACCACCAAAAATTTTAACCAGTCATCGTTCTCACAACACTGAGGACCAGTCATTTCGAAATGACTTCTCCATGCATTTTATGCATTGGTAAAAGCACTATGATGAAAAGTGTGATATGTTTTCAGGTATCTCCTATACTAATAGAGCCACATGCTCACCGGTTTGCCACATGATGTAGGCTAATGGACTGAACAAGAAACCACCAAAAATTTTAACCAGTCATCGTTCTCACAACACTGAGAGGACCAGTCATTCGAAATGACTTCTCCATGCATTTTATGCATTGGTAAAAGCACTATGATGAAAAGTGTGATATGTTTTCAGGTATCTCCTATACTAATAGAGCCACATGCTCAACCAGGTTTGCCACATGATGTAGGCCTATGGACTGAACAAGAAACCACCAAAAATTTTAACCAGTCATCGTTCTCACAACACTGAGGACCAAGTCAATTCGAAATGACTTCTCCATGCATTTTATGCATTGGTAAAAGCACTATGATGAAAAGTGTGATATGTTTTCAGGTATCTCCTATACTAATAGAGCCACATGCTCACCGGTTTGCCACATGATGTAGGCCTATGGACTGAACAAGAAACCACCAAAAATTTTAACCAGTCATCGTTGTCACAACACTGAGGACCAGTCATTCGAAATGACTTCTCCATGCATTTTATTGCATTGGTAAAAGCACTATGATGAAAAGTGTGATATGTTTTCAGGTATCTCCTATACTAATAGAGCCACATGCTCACCGGTTTGCCACATGATGTAGGCCTATGGACTGAACAAGAAACCACCAAAAATTTTAACCAGTCATCGTTCTCACAACACTGAGGACCAGTCATTCGAAATGACTTCTCCATGCATTTTATGCATTGGTAAAAGCACTATGATGAAAAGTGTGATATGTTTTCAGGTATCTCCTATACTAATAGAGCCACATGCTCACCGGTTTGCCACATGATGTAGGCCTATGGACTGAACAAGAAACCACCAAAAATTTTAACCAGTCATCGTTGTCACAACAACTGAGGACCAGTCATTCGAAATGACTTCTCCATGCATTTTATGCATTTGGTAAAAGCACTATGATGAAAAGTGTGATATGTTTTCAGGTATCTCCTATACTAATAGAGCCACATGCTCACCGGTTTGCCACATGATGTAGGCCTATGGACTGAACAAGAACACACCAAAAATTTTAAACCAGTCATCGTTCTCACAACACTGAGGACCAGTCATTCGAAATGACTTCTCCATGCATTTTATGCATTGGTAAAAGCACTGTGATGAAAAGTGTGATATGTTTTCAGGTATCTCCTATACTAATAGAGCCACATGCTCACACGGTTTGCCACATGATGTAGGCCTATGGACTGAACAAGAGACCCACCAAAAATTTTAACCAGTCATCGTTCTCACAACACTGAGGACCAGTCATTCGAAATGACTTCTCCATGCATTTTATGCATTGGTAAAAGCACTATGATGAAAAGTGTGATATGTTTTCAGGTATCTCCTATACTAATAGAGCCACATGCTCACCGGTTTGCCACATGATGTAGGCCTATGGACTGAACAAGAAACCACCAAAAATTTTAACCAGTCATCGTTCTCACAACACTGAGGACCAGTCATTCGAAATGACTTCTCCATGCATTTTATGCATTGGTAAAAGCACTATGATGAAAAGTGTGATATGTTTTCAGGTATCTCCTATACTAATAGAGCCACATGCTCACCGGTTTGCCACATGATGTAGGCCTATGGACTGAACAAGAAACCACCAAAAATTTTAACCAGTCATCGTTCTCACAACACTGAGGACCAGTCATTCGAAATGACTTCTCCCATGCATTATATGCATTGGTAAAAAGCACTATGATGAAAAGTGTGATATGTTTTCAGGTATCTCCTATACTAATAGAGCCACATGCTCACCAGTTTGCCACATGATGTAGGCCTATGGACTGAACAAGAAACCACCAAAAAATTTTAACCAGTCATCGTTCTCACAACACTGAGGACCAGTCATTCGAAATGACTTCTCCATGCATTTTATGCATTGGTAAAAGCACTATGATGAAAAGTGTGATATGTTTTTCAGGTATCTCCTATACTAATAGAGCCACATGCTCACCGGTTTGCCACATGATGTAGGCCTATGGACTGAACAAGAATCCACCAAAAATTTTAACCAGTCATCGTTCTCACAACACTGAGGACCAGTCATTCGAAATGACTTCTCCATGCATTTTATGCATTTGGTAAAAGCACTATGATGAAAAGTGTGATATGTTTTCAGGTATCTCCTATACTAATAGAGCCACATGCTCACCGGTTTGCCACATGATGTAGGCCTATGGACTGAACAAGAAACCACCAAAAATTTTAACCAGTCATCGTTCTCACAACACTGAGGACCAGTCATTCGAAATGACTTCTCCAGTCATTTTATGCATTGGTAAAAGCACTATGATGAAAAGTGTGATATATTTTTCAGGTATCTCCTATACTAATAGAGCCACATGCTCACCGGTTTGCCACATGATGTAGGCCTATGGACTGAAGAAGAAACCACCAAAAATTTTAACCAGTCATCGTTCTCACAACACTGAGGACCAGTCATTCGAAATGACTTCTCCATGCATTTTATGCATTGGTAAAAGCACTATGATGAAAAGTGTGATATGTTTTCAGGTATCTCCTATACTAATAGAGCCACATGCTCACCGGTTTGCCACATGATGTAGGCCTATGGACTGAACAAGAAACCACCAAAAATTTTAACCAGTCATCGTTCTCACAACACTGAGGACCAGTCATTCGAAATGACTTCTCCATGCATTTTATGCATTGGTAAAAGCACTATGATGAAAAGTGTGATATGTTTTCAGGTATCTCCTATACTAATAGAGCCACATGCTCACCGGTTTTGCCACATGATGTCGGCCTATGGACTGAACAAGAACCACCAAAAATTTTAACCAGTCATCGTTCTCACAACACTGAGGACCAGTCATTCGAAATGACTTCTCCATGCATTTTATGCATTGGTAAAAGCACTGTTTTGAAAAGTGTGATATGTTTTCAGGTATCTCCTATACTAATAGAGCCACATGCTCACCGGTTTGCCACATGATGTAGGCTAATGGACTGAACAAGAAACCACACAAAAATTTTAACCAGTCATCGTTCTCACAACACTGAGGACCAGTCATTCGAAATGACTTCTCCATGCATTTTATGCATTGGTAAAGCACTATGATGAAAAGTGTGATATGTTTTCAGGTATCTCCCTATACTAATAGAGCCACATGCTCACCGGTTTGCCACATGATGTAGGCCTATGGACTGAACAAGAAACCACCAAAAATTTTAACCAGTCATCGTTCTCACAACAATGAGGACCAGTCATTCGAAATGACTTCTCCATGCATTTTATGCATTGGTAAAAGCACTATGATGAAAAGTGTGATATGTTTTCAGGTATCTCCTATACTAATAGAGCCACATGCTCACCGGTTTGCCACATGATGTAGGCCTATGGACTGAACAAGAAACCACCAAAAATTTTAACCAGTCATCGTTGTCACAACACTGAGGACCAGTCATTCGAAATGACTTCTCCATGCATTTTATGCATTGGTAAAAGCACTATGATGAAAAGTGTGATATGTTTTCAGGTATCTCCTATACTAATAGAGCCACATGCTCACCGGTTTGCCACATGATGTAGGCCTATGGACTGAACAAGAAACCACCAAAAATTTTAACCAGTCATCGTTCTCACAACACTGAGGACCAGTCATTCGAAATGACTTCTCCATGCATTTTATGCATTGGTAAAAGCACTGTGATGAAAAGTGTGATATTGTTTTCAGGTATCTCCTATACTAATAGAGCCACATGCTCACCAGTTTGCCACATGATGTAGGCCTATGGACTGAACAAGAAACCACCAAAAATTTTAACCAGTCATCGTTCTCACAAACACTGAGGACCAGTCATTCGAAATGACTTCTCCATGCATTTTATGCATTGGTAAAAGCACTATGATGAAAAGTGTGATATGTTTTCAGGTATCTCCTATACTAATAGAGCCACATGCTCACCGGTTTGCCACATGATGTAGGCCTATGGGACTGAACAAGAAACCACCAAAAATTTTAACCAGTCATCGTTCTCACAACACTGAGGACCAGTCATTCGAATGACTTCTCCATGCATTTTATGCATTGGTAAAAGCACTATGATGAAAAGTGTGATATGTTTTCAGGTATCTCCTATACTAATAGAGCCACATGCTCACCGGTTTGCCACATGATGTAGGCCTATGGACTGAACAAGAAACCACCAAAAAATTTTAACCAGTCATCGTTCTCACAACACTGAGGACCAGTCATTCGAAATGACTTTCTCCATGCATTTTATGCATTGGTAAAAGCACTATGATGAAAAGTGTGATATGTTTTCAGGTATCTCCTATACTAATAGAGCCACATGCTCACCGGTTTGCCACATGATGTAGGCCTATGGACTGAACAAGAAACCACCAAAAATTTTAACCAGTCATCGTTCTCACAACACTGAGGACCAGTCATTCGAAATGACTTCTCCATGCATTTTATGCATTGGTAAAAGCACTATGATGAAAAGTGTGATATGTTTTCAGGTATCTCCTATACTAATAGAGCCACATGCTCACCGGTTTGCCACATGATGTAGGCCTATGGACTGAACAAGAAGCCACCAAAAATTTTAACCAGTCATCGTTCTCACAACACTGAGGACCAGTCATTCGAAATGACTTCTCCATGCATTTTATGCATTGGTAAAAGCACTATGATGAAAAGTGTGATATGTTTTCAGGTATCTCCTATACTAATAGAGCCACATGCTCACCGGTTTGCCACATGATGTAGGCCTATGGACTGAACAAGAAAGCCACCAAAAATTTTAACCAGTCATCGTTCTCACAACAACACTGAGGACCAGTCATTCGAAATGACTTCTCCATGCATTTTATGCATTGGTAAAAGCACTATGATGAAAAGTGTGATATGTTTTTCAGGTATCTCCTATACTAATAGAGCCACATGCTCACCGGTTTGCCACATGATGTAGGCCTATGGACTGAACAAGAAACCACCAAAAATTTTAACCAGTCATCGTTCTCACAACACTGAGGACCAGTCATTCGAAATGACTTCTCCATGCATTGTATGCATTGGTAAAAGCACTATGATGAAAAGTGTGATATGTTTTCAGGTATCTCCTATACTAATAGAGCCACATGCTCACCGGTTTGCCACATGATGTAGGCCTATGGACTGAACAAGAAACCACCAAAAATTTTAACCAGTCATCGTTCTCACAACACTGAGGACCAGTCATTCGAAATGACTTCTCCATGCATTTTATGCATTGGTAAAAGCACTATGATGAAAAGTGTGATATGTTTTCAGGTATCTCCTATACTAATAGAGCCACATGCTCACCGGTTTGCCACATGATGTAGGCCTATGGACTGAACAAGAAACCACCAAAAATTTTAACCAGTCATCGTTCTCACAACACTGAGGACCAGTCATTCGAAATGACTTCTCCAGTCATTTTATGCATTGGTAAAAGCACTATGATGAAAAGTGTGATATATTTTCAGGTATCTCTCCTATACTAATAGAGCCACATGCTCACCGGTTTGCCACATGATGTAGGCCTATGGACTGAAGAAGAAACCACCAAAAATTTTAACCAGTCATCGTTCTCACAACACTGAGGACCAAGTCATTCGAAATGACTTCTCCATGCATTTTATGCATTGGTAAAAGCACTATGATGAAAAGTGTGATATGTTTTCAGGTATCTCCTATACTAATAGAGCCACATGCTCACTCGGTTTGCCACATGATGTAGGCTAATGGACTGAACAAGAAACCACCAAAAATTTTAACCCAGTCATCGTTCTCACAACACTGAGGACCAGTCATTCGAAATGACTTCTCCATGCATTTTATGCATTGGTAAAAGCACTATGATGAAAAGTGTGATATGTTTTCAGGTATCTCCTATACTAATAGAGCCACATGCTCACCGGTTTGCCACATGATGTAGGCCTATGGACTGAACAAGAAACCACCAAAAATTTTTAACCAGTCATCGTTCTCACAACACTGAGGACCAGTCATTCGAAATGACTTCTCCATGCATTTTATGCATTGGTAAAAGCACTATGATGAAAAGTGTGATATGTTTTCAGGTAATCTCCTATACTAATAGAGCCACATGCTCACCAGTTTGCCACATGATGTAGGCCTATGGACTGAACAAGAAACCACCAAAAATTTTAACCAGTCATCGTTCTCACAACACTGAGGACCAGTCATTCGAAATGACTTCTCCATGCATTTTATGCATTGGTAAAAGCACTATGATGAAAAGTGTGATATGTTTTCAGGTATCTCCTATACTAATAGAGCCACATGCTCACCGGTTTGCCACATGATGTAGGCCTATGGACTGAACAAGAAACCACCAAAAATTTTAACTAGTCATCGTTCTCACAACACTGAGGACCAGTCATTCGAAATGACTTCTCCATGCATTTTATGCATTGGTAAAAGCACTATGATGAAAAGTGTGATATGTTTTCAGGTATCTCCTATACTAATAGAGCCACATGCTCACCGGTTTGCCACATGATGTAGGCCTATGGACTGAACAAGAAAACCACCAAAAATTTTAACCAGTCATCGTTCTCACAACACTGAGGACCAGTCATTCGAAATGACTTCTCCAGTCATTTTATGCATTGGTAAAAGCACTATGATGAAAAGTGTGATATATTTTCAGGGTATCTCCTATACTAATAGAGCCACATGCTCACCGGTTTGCCACATGATGTAGGCCTATGGACTGAAGAAGAAACCACCAAAAATTTTTAACCAGTCATCGTTCTCACAACACTGAGGACCAGTCATTCGAAATGACTTCTCCATGCATTTTATGCATTGGTAAAAGCACTATGATGAAAAGTGTGATATGTTTTCAGGTATCTCCCTATACTAATAGAGCCACATGCTCACCGGTTTGCCCACATGATGTAGGCCTATGGACTGAACAAGAAACTACCAAAAATTTTAACCAGTCATCGTTCTCACAAACACTGAGGACCCAGTCATTCGAAATGACTTCTCCATGCATTTTATGCATTGGTAAAAGCACTATGATGAAAAGTGTGATATGTTTTCAGGTATCTCCTATACTAATAGAGCCACATGCTCACCGGTTTGCCACATGATGTCGGCCTATGGACTGAACAATAAACCACCAAAATTTTAACCAGTCATCATTCTCACAACACTGAGGACCAGTCATTCGAAATGACTTCTCCATGCATTTTATGCATTGGTAAAAGCACTATGATGAAAAGTGTGATATGTTTTCAGGTATCTCCTATACTAAGAGAGCCACATGCTCACCGGTTTGCCACATGATGTAGGCCTATGGACTGAACAAGAAACCACCAAAAATTTTAACCAGTCATCGTTCTCACAACACTGAGGACCAGTCATTCGAAATGACTTCTCCATGCATTTTATGCATTGGTAAAAGCACTATGATGAAAAGTGTGATATGTTTTCAGGTATCTCCTATACTAATAGAGCCACATGCTCACCGGTTTGCCACATGATGTAGGCTAATGGACTGAACAAGAAACCACCAAAAATTTTAACCAGTCATCGTTCTCACAACACTGAGGACCAGTCATTCGAAATGACTTCTCCATGCATTTTATGCATTGTAAAAAGCACTATGATGAAAAGTGTGATATGTTTTCAGGTATCTCCTATACTAATAGAGCCACATGCTCACCGGTTTGCCACATGATGTAGGCCTATGGACTGAACAAGAAACCCACCAAAAATTTTAACCAGTCATCGTTCTCACAACACTGAGGACCAGTCATTCGAAATGACTTCTCCATGCATTTTATGCATTGGTAAAAGCACTATGATGAAAAGTGTGATATGTTTTCAGGTATCTCCTATACTAATAGAGCCACATGCTCACCGGTTTGCCACATGATGTAGGCCTATGGACTGAACAAGAAACCACCAAAAATTTTAACCAGTCATCGTTGTCACAACACTGAGGACCAGTCATTCGAAATGACTTCTCCATGCATTTTATGCATTGGTAAAAGCACTATGATGAAAAGTGTGATATGTTTTCAGGTATCTCCTATACTAATAGAGCCACATGCTCACCGGTTTGCCACATGATGTAGGCCTATGGACTGAACAAGAAACCACCAAAAATTTTAACCAGTCATCGTTCTCACAACACTGAGGACCAGTCATTCGAAATGACTTCTCCATGCATTTTATGCATTGGTAAAAGCACTATGATGAAAAGTGTGATATGTTTTCAGGTATCTCCTATACTAATAGAGCCACATGCTCACCGGTTTTGCCACATGATGTAGGCCTATGGACTGAACAAGAAACCACCAAAAATTTTAACCAGTCATCGTTGTCACAACACTGAGGACCAGTCATTCGAAATGACTTCTCCATGCATTTTATGCATTGGTAAAATTGGTAAAAGCACTATGATGAAAAGTGTGATATGTTTTCAGGTATCTCCTATACTAATAGAGCCACATGCTCACCGGTTTGCCACATGATGTAGGCCTATGGACTGAACAAGAAACCACCAAAAATTTTAACCAGTCATCGTTCTCACAACACTGAGGACCAGTCATTCGAAATGACTTCTCCATGCATTTTATGCATTGGTAAAAGCACTATGATGAAAAGTGTGATATGTTTTCAGGTATCTCCTATACTAATAGAGCCACATGCTCACCGGTTTGCCACATGATGTAGGCCTATGGACTGAACAAGAAACCACCAAAAATTTTAACCAGTCATCGTTCTCACAACACTGAGGACCAGTCATTCGAAATGACTTCTCCATGCATTTTATGCATTGGTAAAAGCACTATGATGAAAAGTGTGATATGTTTTCAGGTATCTCCTATACTAATAGAGCCACATGCTCACCGGTTTGCCACATGATGTAGGCCTATGGACTGAACAAGAAACCACCAAAAATTTTAACCAGTCATCGTTCTCACAACACTGAGGACCAGTCATTCGAAATGACTTCTCCATGCATTTTATGCATTGGTAAAAGCACTATGATGAAAAGTGTGATATGTTTTCAGGTATCTCCTATACTAATAGAGCCACATGCTCACCGGTTTGCCACATGATGTAGGCCTATGGACTGAACAAGAAACCACCAAAAATTTTAACCAGTCATCGTTCTCACAACACTGAGGACCAGTCATTCGAAATGACTTCTCCATGCATTTTATGCATTGGTAAAAGCACTATGATGAAAAGTGTGATATGTTTTCAGGTATCTCCTATACTAATAGAGCCACATGCTCACCAGGTATGCCACATGATGTAGGCCTATGGACTGAACAAGAAACCACCAAAAATTTTAACCAGTCATCGTTCTCACAACACTGAGGACCAGTCATTCGAAATGACTTCTCCATGCATTTTATGCATTGGTAAAAGCACTATGATGAAAAGTGTGATATGTTTTCAGGTATCTCCTATACTAATAGAGCCACATGCTCACCGGTTTGCCACATGATGTAGGCCTATGGACTGAACAAGAAACCACCAAAAATTTTAACCAGTCATCGTTCTCACAACACTGAGGACCAGTCATTCGAAATGACTTCTCCATGCATTTTATGCATTGGTAAAAGCACTATGATGAAAAGTGTGATATGTTTTCAGGTATCTCCTATACTAATAGAGCCACATGCTCACCGGTTTGCCACATGATGTAGGCCTATGGACTGAACAAGAAACCACCAAAAATTTTAACCAGTCATCGTTCTCACAACACTGAGGACCAGTCATTCGAAATGACTTCTCCATGCATTTTATGCATTGGTAAAAGCACTATGATGAAAAGTGTGATATGTTTTCAGGTATCTCCTATACTAATAGAGCCACATGCTCACCGGTTTGCCACATGATGTAGGCCTATGGACTGAACAAGAAACCACCAAAAATTTTAACCAGTCATCGTTCTCACAACACTGAGGACCAGTCATTCGAAATGACTTCTCCATGCATTTTATGCATTGGTAAAAGCACTATGATGAAAAGTGTGATATGTTTTCAGGTATCTCCTATACTAATAGAGCCACATGCTCACCGGTTTGCCACATGATGTAGGCCTATGGACTGAACAAGAAACCACCAAAAATTTTAACCAGTCATCGTTCTCACAACACTGAGGACCAGTCATTCGAAATGACTTCTCCATGCATTTTATGCATTGGTAAAAGCACTATGATGAAAAGTGTGATATGTTTTCAGGTATCTCCTATACTAATAGAGCCACATGCTCACCGGTTTGCCACATGATGTAGGCCTATGGACTGAACAAGAAACCACCAAAAATTTTAACCAGTCATCGTTCTCACAACACTGAGGACCAGTCATTCGAAATGACTTCTCCATGCATTTTATGCATTGGTAAAAGCACTATGATGAAAAGTGTGATATGTTTTCAGGTATCTCCTATACTAATAGAGCCACATGCTCACCGGTTTGCCACATGATGTAGGCCTATGGACTGAACAAGAAACCACCAAAAATTTTAACCAGTCATCGTTCTCACAACACTGAGGACCAGTCATTCGAAATGACTTCTCCATGCATTTTATGCATTGGTAAAAGCACTATGATGAAAAGTGTGATATGTTTTCAGGTATCTCCTATACTAATAGAGCCACATGCTCACCGGTTTGCCACATGATGTAGGCCTATGGACTGAACAAGAAACCACCAAAAATTTTAACCAGTCATCGTTCTCACAACACTGAGGACCAGTCATTCGAAATGACTTCTCCATGCATTTTATGCATTGGTAAAAGCACTATGATGAAAAGTGTGATATGTTTTCAGGTATCTCCTATACTAATAGAGCCACATGCTCACCGGTTTGCCACATGATGTAGGCCTATGGACTGAACAAGAAACCACCAAAAATTTTAACCAGTCATCGTTCTCACAACACTGAGGACCAGTCATTCGAAATGACTTCTCCATGCATTTTATGCATTGGTAAAAGCACTATGATGAAAAGTGTGATATGTTTTCAGGTATCTCCTATACTAATAGAGCCACATGCTCACCGGTTTGCCACATGATGTAGGCCTATGGACTGAACAAGAAACCACCAAAAATTTTAACCAGTCATCGTTCTCACAACACTGAGGACCAGTCATTCGAAATGACTTCTCCATGCATTTTATGCATTGGTAAAAGCACTATGATGAAAAGTGTGATATGTTTTCAGGTATCTCCTATACTAATAGAGCCACATGCTCACCGGTTTGCCACATGATGTAGGCCTATGGACTGAACAAGAAACCACCAAAAATTTTAACCAGTCATCGTTCTCACAACACTGAGGACCAGTCATTCGAAATGACTTCTCCATGCATTTTATGCATTGGTAAAAGCACTATGATGAAAAGTGTGATATGTTTTCAGGTATCTCCTATACTAATAGAGCCACATGCTCACCGGTTTGCCACATGATGTAGGCCTATGGACTGAACAAGAAACCACCAAAAATTTTAACCAGTCATCGTTCTCACAACACTGAGGACCAGTCATTCGAAATGACTTCTCCATGCATTTTATGCATTGGTAAAAGCACTATGATGAAAAGTGTGATATGTTTTCAGGTATCTCCTATACTAATAGAGCCACATGCTCACCGGTTTGCCACATGATGTAGGCCTATGGACTGAACAAGAAACCACCAAAAATTTTAACCAGTCATCGTTCTCACAACACTGAGGACCAGTCATTCGAAATGACTTCTCCATGCATTTTATGCATTGGTAAAAGCACTATGATGAAAAGTGTGATATGTTTTCAGGTATCTCCTATACTAATAGAGCCACATGCTCACCGGTTTGCCACATGATGTAGGCCTATGGACTGAACAAGAAACCACCAAAAATTTTAACCAGTCATCGTTCTCACAACACTGAGGACCAGTCATTCGAAATGACTTCTCCATGCATTTTATGCATTGGTAAAAGCACTATGATGAAAAGTGTGATATGTTTTCAGGTATCTCCTATACTAATAGAGCCACATGCTCACCGGTTTGCCACATGATGTAGGCCTATGGACTGAACAAGAAACCACCAAAAATTTTAACCAGTCATCGTTCTCACAACACTGAGGACCAGTCATTCGAAATGACTTCTCCATGCATTTTATGCATTGGTAAAAGCACTATGATGAAAAGTGTGATATGTTTTCAGGTATCTCCTATACTAATAGAGCCACATGCTCACCGGTTTGCCACATGATGTAGGCCTATGGACTGAACAAGAAACCACCAAAAATTTTAACCAGTCATCGTTCTCACAACACTGAGGACCAGTCATTCGAAATGACTTCTCCATGCATTTTATGCATTGGTAAAAGCACTATGATGAAAAGTGTGATATGTTTTCAGGTATCTCCTATACTAATAGAGCCACATGCTCACCGGTTTGCCACATGATGTAGGCCTATGGACTGAACAAGAAACCACCAAAAATTTTAACCAGTCATCGTTCTCACAACACTGAGGACCAGTCATTCGAAATGACTTCTCCATGCATTTTATGCATTGGTAAAAGCACTATGATGAAAAGTGTGATATGTTTTCAGGTATCTCCTATACTAATAGAGCCACATGCTCACCGGTTTGCCACATGATGTAGGCCTATGGACTGAACAAGAAACCACCAAAAATTTTAACCAGTCATCGTTCTCACAACACTGAGGACCAGTCATTCGAAATGACTTCTCCATGCATTTTATGCATTGGTAAAAGCACTATGATGAAAAGTGTGATATGTTTTCAGGTATCTCCTATACTAATAGAGCCACATGCTCACCGGTTTGCCACATGATGTAGGCCTATGGACTGAACAAGAAACCACCAAAAATTTTAACCAGTCATCGTTCTCACAACACTGAGGACCAGTCATTCGAAATGACTTCTCCATGCATTTTATGCATTGGTAAAAGCACTATGATGAAAAGTGTGATATGTTTTCAGGTATCTCCTATACTAATAGAGCCACATGCTCACCGGTTTGCCACATGATGTAGGCCTATGGACTGAACAAGAAACCACCAAAAATTTTAACCAGTCATCGTTCTCACAACACTGAGGACCAGTCATTCGAAATGACTTCTCCATGCATTTTATGCATTGGTAAAAGCACTATGATGAAAAGTGTGATATGTTTTCAGGTATCTCCTATACTAATAGAGCCACATGCTCACCGGTTTGCCACATGATGTAGGCCTATGGACTGAACAAGAAACCACCAAAAATTTTAACCAGTCATCGTTCTCACAACACTGAGGACCAGTCATTCGAAATGACTTCTCCATGCATTTTATGCATTGGTAAAAGCACTATGATGAAAAGTGTGATATGTTTTCAGGTATCTCCTATACTAATAGAGCCACATGCTCACCGGTTTGCCACATGATGTAGGCCTATGGACTGAACAAGAAACCACCAAAAATTTTAACCAGTCATCGTTCTCACAACACTGAGGACCAGTCATTCGAAATGACTTCTCCATGCATTTTATGCATTGGTAAAAGCACTATGATGAAAAGTGTGATATGTTTTCAGGTATCTCCTATACTAATAGAGCCACATGCTCACCGGTTTGCCACATGATGTAGGCCTATGGACTGAACAAGAAACCACCAAAAATTTTAACCAGTCATCGTTCTCACAACACTGAGGACCAGTCATTCGAAATGACTTCTCCATGCATTTTATGCATTGGTAAAAGCACTATGATGAAAAGTGTGATATGTTTTCAGGTATCTCCTATACTAATAGAGCCACATGCTCACCGGTTTGCCACATGATGTAGGCCTATGGACTGAACAAGAAACCACCAAAAATTTTAACCAGTCATCGTTCTCACAACACTGAGGACCAGTCATTCGAAATGACTTCTCCATGCATTTTATGCATTGGTAAAAGCACTATGATGAAAAGTGTGATATGTTTTCAGGTATCTCCTATACTAATAGAGCCACATGCTCACCGGTTTGCCACATGATGTAGGCCTATGGACTGAACAAGAAACCACCAAAAATTTTAACCAGTCATCGTTCTCACAACACTGAGGACCAGTCATTCGAAATGACTTCTCCATGCATTTTATGCATTGGTAAAAGCACTATGATGAAAAGTGTGATATGTTTTCAGGTATCTCCTATACTAATAGAGCCACATGCTCACCGGTTTGCCACATGATGTAGGCCTATGGACTGAACAAGAAACCACCAAAAATTTTAACCAGTCATCGTTCTCACAACACTGAGGACCAGTCATTCGAAATGACTTCTCCATGCATTTTATGCATTGGTAAAAGCACTATGATGAAAAGTGTGATATGTTTTCAGGTATCTCCTATACTAATAGAGCCACATGCTCACCGGTTTGCCACATGATGTAGGCCTATGGACTGAACAAGAAACCACCAAAAATTTTAACCAGTCATCGTTCTCACAACACTGAGGACCAGTCATTCGAAATGACTTCTCCATGCATTTTATGCATTGGTAAAAGCACTATGATGAAAAGTGTGATATGTTTTCAGGTATCTCCTATACTAATAGAGCCACATGCTCACCGGTTTGCCACATGATGTAGGCCTATGGACTGAACAAGAAACCACCAAAAATTTTAACCAGTCATCGTTCTCACAACACTGAGGACCAGTCATTCGAAATGACTTCTCCATGCATTTTATGCATTGGTAAAAGCACTATGATGAAAAGTGTGATATGTTTTCAGGTATCTCCTATACTAATAGAGCCACATGCTCACCGGTTTGCCACATGATGTAGGCCTATGGACTGAACAAGAAACCACCAAAAATTTTAACCAGTCATCGTTCTCACAACACTGAGGACCAGTCATTCGAAATGACTTCTCCATGCATTTTATGCATTGGTAAAAGCACTATGATGAAAAGTGTGATATGTTTTCAGGTATCTCCTATACTAATAGAGCCACATGCTCACCGGTTTGCCACATGATGTAGGCCTATGGACTGAACAAGAAACCACCAAAAATTTTAACCAGTCATCGTTCTCACAACACTGAGGACCAGTCATTCGAAATGACTTCTCCATGCATTTTATGCATTGGTAAAAGCACTATGATGAAAAGTGTGATATGTTTTCAGGTATCTCCTATACTAATAGAGCCACATGCTCACCGGTTTGCCACATGATGTAGGCCTATGGACTGAACAAGAAACCACCAAAAATTTTAACCAGTCATCGTTCTCACAACACTGAGGACCAGTCATTCGAAATGACTTCTCCATGCATTTTATGCATTGGTAAAAGCACTATGATGAAAAGTGTGATATGTTTTCAGGTATCTCCTATACTAATAGAGCCACATGCTCACCGGTTTGCCACATGATGTAGGCCTATGGACTGAACAAGAAACCACCAAAAATTTTAACCAGTCATCGTTCTCACAACACTGAGGACCAGTCATTCGAAATGACTTCTCCATGCATTTTATGCATTGGTAAAAGCACTATGATGAAAAGTGTGATATGTTTTCAGGTATCTCCTATACTAATAGAGCCACATGCTCACCGGTTTGCCACATGATGTAGGCCTATGGACTGAACAAGAAACCACCAAAAATTTTAACCAGTCATCGTTCTCACAACACTGAGGACCAGTCATTCGAAATGACTTCTCCATGCATTTTATGCATTGGTAAAAGCACTATGATGAAAAGTGTGATATGTTTTCAGGTATCTCCTATACTAATAGAGCCACATGCTCACCGGTTTGCCACATGATGTAGGCCTATGGACTGAACAAGAAACCACCAAAAATTTTAACCAGTCATCGTTCTCACAACACTGAGGACCAGTCATTCGAAATGACTTCTCCATGCATTTTATGCATTGGTAAAAGCACTATGATGAAAAGTGTGATATGTTTTCAGGTATCTCCTATACTAATAGAGCCACATGCTCACCGGTTTGCCACATGATGTAGGCCTATGGACTGAACAAGAAACCACCAAAAATTTTAACCAGTCATCGTTCTCACAACACTGAGGACCAGTCATTCGAAATGACTTCTCCATGCATTTTATGCATTGGTAAAAGCACTATGATGAAAAGTGTGATATGTTTTCAGGTATCTCCTATACTAATAGAGCCACATGCTCACCGGTTTGCCACATGATGTAGGCCTATGGACTGAACAAGAAACCACCAAAAATTTTAACCAGTCATCGTTCTCACAACACTGAGGACCAGTCATTCGAAATGACTTCTCCATGCATTTTATGCATTGGTAAAAGCACTATGATGAAAAGTGTGATATGTTTTCAGGTATCTCCTATACTAATAGAGCCACATGCTCACCGGTTTGCCACATGATGTAGGCCTATGGACTGAACAAGAAACCACCAAAAATTTTAACCAGTCATCGTTCTCACAACACTGAGGACCAGTCATTCGAAATGACTTCTCCATGCATTTTATGCATTGGTAAAAGCACTATGATGAAAAGTGTGATATGTTTTCAGGTATCTCCTATACTAATAGAGCCACATGCTCACCGGTTTGCCACATGATGTAGGCCTATGGACTGAACAAGAAACCACCAAAAATTTTAACCAGTCATCGTTCTCACAACACTGAGGACCAGTCATTCGAAATGACTTCTCCATGCATTTTATGCATTGGTAAAAGCACTATGATGAAAAGTGTGATATGTTTTCAGGTATCTCCTATACTAATAGAGCCACATGCTCACCGGTTTGCCACATGATGTAGGCCTATGGACTGAACAAGAAACCACCAAAAATTTTAACCAGTCATCGTTCTCACAACACTGAGGACCAGTCATTCGAAATGACTTCTCCATGCATTTTATGCATTGGTAAAAGCACTATGATGAAAAGTGTGATATGTTTTCAGGTATCTCCTATACTAATAGAGCCACATGCTCACCGGTTTGCCACATGATGTAGGCCTATGGACTGAACAAGAAACCACCAAAAATTTTAACCAGTCATCGTTCTCACAACACTGAGGACCAGTCATTCGAAATGACTTCTCCATGCATTTTATGCATTGGTAAAAGCACTATGATGAAAAGTGTGATATGTTTTCAGGTATCTCCTATACTAATAGAGCCACATGCTCACCGGTTTGCCACATGATGTAGGCCTATGGACTGAACAAGAAACCACCAAAAATTTTAACCAGTCATCGTTCTCACAACACTGAGGACCAGTCATTCGAAATGACTTCTCCATGCATTTTATGCATTGGTAAAAGCACTATGATGAAAAGTGTGATATGTTTTCAGGTATCTCCTATACTAATAGAGCCACATGCTCACCGGTTTGCCACATGATGTAGGCCTATGGACTGAACAAGAAACCACCAAAAATTTTAACCAGTCATCGTTCTCACAACACTGAGGACCAGTCATTCGAAATGACTTCTCCATGCATTTTATGCATTGGTAAAAGCACTATGATGAAAAGTGTGATATGTTTTCAGGTATCTCCTATACTAATAGAGCCACATGCTCACCGGTTTGCCACATGATGTAGGCCTATGGACTGAACAAGAAACCACCAAAAATTTTAACCAGTCATCGTTCTCACAACACTGAGGACCAGTCATTCGAAATGACTTCTCCATGCATTTTATGCATTGGTAAAAGCACTATGATGAAAAGTGTGATATGTTTTCAGGTATCTCCTATACTAATAGAGCCACATGCTCACCGGTTTGCCACATGATGTAGGCCTATGGACTGAACAAGAAACCACCAAAAATTTTAACCAGTCATCGTTCTCACAACACTGAGGACCAGTCATTCGAAATGACTTCTCCATGCATTTTATGCATTGGTAAAAGCACTATGATGAAAAGTGTGATATGTTTTCAGGTATCTCCTATACTAATAGAGCCACATGCTCACCGGTTTGCCACATGATGTAGGCCTATGGACTGAACAAGAAACCACCAAAAATTTTAACCAGTCATCGTTCTCACAACACTGAGGACCAGTCATTCGAAATGACTTCTCCATGCATTTTATGCATTGGTAAAAGCACTATGATGAAAAGTGTGATATGTTTTCAGGTATCTCCTATACTAATAGAGCCACATGCTCACCGGTTTGCCACATGATGTAGGCCTATGGACTGAACAAGAAACCACCAAAAATTTTAACCAGTCATCGTTCTCACAACACTGAGGACCAGTCATTCGAAATGACTTCTCCATGCATTTTATGCATTGGTAAAAGCACTATGATGAAAAGTGTGATATGTTTTCAGGTATCTCCTATACTAATAGAGCCACATGCTCACCGGTTTGCCACATGATGTAGGCCTATGGACTGAACAAGAAACCACCAAAAATTTTAACCAGTCATCGTTCTCACAACACTGAGGACCAGTCATTCGAAATGACTTCTCCATGCATTTTATGCATTGGTAAAAGCACTATGATGAAAAGTGTGATATGTTTTCAGGTATCTCCTATACTAATAGAGCCACATGCTCACCGGTTTGCCACATGATGTAGGCCTATGGACTGAACAAGAAACCACCAAAAATTTTAACCAGTCATCGTTCTCACAACACTGAGGACCAGTCATTCGAAATGACTTCTCCATGCATTTTATGCATTGGTAAAAGCACTATGATGAAAAGTGTGATATGTTTTCAGGTATCTCCTATACTAATAGAGCCACATGCTCACCGGTTTGCCACATGATGTAGGCCTATGGACTGAACAAGAAACCACCAAAAATTTTAACCAGTCATCGTTCTCACAACACTGAGGACCAGTCATTCGAAATGACTTCTCCATGCATTTTATGCATTGGTAAAAGCACTATGATGAAAAGTGTGATATGTTTTCAGGTATCTCCTATACTAATAGAGCCACATGCTCACCGGTTTGCCACATGATGTAGGCCTATGGACTGAACAAGAAACCACCAAAAATTTTAACCAGTCATCGTTCTCACAACACTGAGGACCAGTCATTCGAAATGACTTCTCCATGCATTTTATGCATTGGTAAAAGCACTATGATGAAAAGTGTGATATGTTTTCAGGTATCTCCTATACTAATAGAGCCACATGCTCACCGGTTTGCCACATGATGTAGGCCTATGGACTGAACAAGAAACCACCAAAAATTTTAACCAGTCATCGTTCTCACAACACTGAGGACCAGTCATTCGAAATGACTTCTCCATGCATTTTATGCATTGGTAAAAGCACTATGATGAAAAGTGTGATATGTTTTCAGGTATCTCCTATACTAATAGAGCCACATGCTCACCGGTTTGCCACATGATGTAGGCCTATGGACTGAACAAGAAACCACCAAAAATTTTAACCAGTCATCGTTCTCACAACACTGAGGACCAGTCATTCGAAATGACTTCTCCATGCATTTTATGCATTGGTAAAAGCACTATGATGAAAAGTGTGATATGTTTTCAGGTATCTCCTATACTAATAGAGCCACATGCTCACCGGTTTGCCACATGATGTAGGCCTATGGACTGAACAAGAAACCACCAAAAATTTTAACCAGTCATCGTTCTCACAACACTGAGGACCAGTCATTCGAAATGACTTCTCCATGCATTTTATGCATTGGTAAAAGCACTATGATGAAAAGTGTGATATGTTTTCAGGTATCTCCTATACTAATAGAGCCACATGCTCACTCGCGTTTGCCACATGATGTAGGCCTATGGACTGAACAAGAAACCACCAAAAATTTTAACCAGTCATCGTTCTCACAACACTGAGGACCAGTCATTCGAAATGACTTCTCCATGCATTTTATGCATTGGTAAAAGCACTATGATGAAAAGTGTGATATGTTTTCAGGTATCTCCTATACTAATAGAGCCACATGCTCACCGGTTTGCCACATGATGTAGGCCTATGGACTGAACAAGAAACCACCAAAAATTTTAACCAGTCATCGTTCTCACAACACTGAGGACCAGTCATTCGAAATGACTTCTCCATGCATTTTATGCATTGGTAAAAGCACTATGATGAAAAGTGTGATATGTTTTCAGGTATCTCCTATACTAATAGAGCCACATGCTCACCGGTTTGCCACATGATGTAGGCCTATGGACTGAACAAGAAACCACCAAAAATTTTAACCAGTCATCGTTCTCACAACACTGAGGACCAGTCATTCGAAATGACTTCTCCATGCATTTTATGCATTGGTAAAAGCACTATGATGAAAAGTGTGATATGTTTTCAGGTATCTCCTATACTAATAGAGCCACATGCTCACCGGTTTGCCACATGATGTAGGCCTATGGACTGAACAAGAAACCACCAAAAATTTTAACCAGTCATCGTTCTCACAACACTGAGGACCAGTCATTCGAAATGACTTCTCCATGCATTTTATGCATTGGTAAAAGCACTATGATGAAAAGTGTGATATGTTTTCAGGTATCTCCTATACTAATAGAGCCACATGCTCACCGGTTTGCCACATGATGTAGGCCTATGGACTGAACAAGAAACCACCAAAAATTTTAACCAGTCATCGTTCTCACAACACTGAGGACCAGTCATTCGAAATGACTTCTCCATGCATTTTATGCATTGGTAAAAGCACTATGATGAAAAGTGTGATATGTTTTCAGGTATCTCCTATACTAATAGAGCCACATGCTCACCGGTTTGCCACATGATGTAGGCCTATGGACTGAACAAGAAACCACCAAAAATTTTAACCAGTCATCGTTCTCACAACACTGAGGACCAGTCATTCGAAATGACTTCTCCATGCATTTTATGCATTGGTAAAAGCACTATGATGAAAAGTGTGATATGTTTTCAGGTATCTCCTATACTAATAGAGCCACATGCTCACCGGTTTGCCACATGATGTAGGCCTATGGACTGAACAAGAAACCACCAAAAATTTTAACCAGTCATCGTTCTCACAACACTGAGGACCAGTCATTCGAAATGACTTCTCCATGCATTTTATGCATTGGTAAAAGCACTATGATGAAAAGTGTGATATGTTTTCAGGTATCTCCTATACTAATAGAGCCACATGCTCACCGGTTTGCCACATGATGTAGGCCTATGGACTGAACAAGAAACCACCAAAAATTTTAACCAGTCATCGTTCTCACAACACTGAGGACCAGTCATTCGAAATGACTTCTCCATGCATTTTATGCATTGGTAAAAGCACTATGATGAAAAGTGTGATATGTTTTCAGGTATCTCCTATACTAATAGAGCCACATGCTCACCGGTTTGCCACATGATACTGAGGACCAGTCATTCGAAATGACTTCTCCATGCATTTTATGCATTGGTAAAACAGCACTATGATGAAAAGTGTGATATGTTTTCAGGTAATCTCCTATACTAATAGAGCCACATGCTCACCGGTTTGCCACATGATGTAGGCCTATGGACTGAACAAGAAACCACCAAAAATTTTAACCAGTCATCGTTCTCACAACACTGAGGACCAGTCATTCGAATGACTTCTCCATGCATTTTATGCATTGGTAAAAGCACTATGATGAAAAGTGTGATATGTTTTCAGGTATCTCCTATACTAATAGAGCACATGCTCACCGGTTTGCCACATGATGTAGGCCTATGGACTGAACAAGAAAACCACCAAAAATTTTAACCAGTCATCGCTTCTCACAACACTGAGGACCCGAGTCATTGCGAAATGACTTCTCATGCATTATTATGCATTGGTAAAAAGCACTATGATGAAAAGTGTGATATGTTTTCAGGTATCTCCTATACTAATAGAGCCACATGCCTCACCGGTTTGCCACATGATGTAGGCCTATGGACTGAGACAAGAAACCACCAAAAATTTTAACCAGTCATCGTTCTCACAACACTGAGGACCAGTCATGTCGAAATGACTTCTCCATGCATTTTATGCATTGGATAAATAGCACTATGATGAAAAGTGTGATATGTTTTCAGGCTTATCCACTATACTAATAGAGCCACATGCTCACGCGCGGTTTGGCCACATGATGTAGGCCTATGGAGCTGAACAAGAAAACCACCAAAAATTTTAACCAGTCATCGTTCTCTACAAGCGACTAGAGGACCAGTCATTCGAAATGACTTCTCCAGTGCATTTTATGCATTGGTAAAAGCACTATGAATGAAAAGTCGTGATATGTTTTCAGGGTATCTCCTATACTAATAGAGCCACATGCTCACCGGTTTGCCACATGATGTAGGCCTATGGACTGAACAAGAAAACCACCAAAAATTTTAACACAGTCATCGTTCTCGACGAACACTGAGGACCAGTCATTCGAAATGAACTTCTCCCATGCATTTTATGCATTGGTAAAAGCACTATGATGAAAAGTGTGATATCGTTTTCAGGTATCTCCTATACTAATCAGAGCCACATGCTCACCGGTTTGCCACATGATGTAGGCCTATGGACTGAACGAAGAAACCACCAAAAATTTTAAACAGTCATCGTTCTCACAACACTGAGGACCAGTCATTCGAAATGACTTCTCCATGCATTTTATGCATTGGTAAAAAGCACTATGATGAAAAGTGTGATATGTTTTCAGGTATCTCCTATACTAATAGAGCCACCATGCTCACCGGTTTGCCACATGATGTCGGCCTATGGACTGAACAAGAAACCACCAAAAATTTTAACCAGTCATCGTCTCTCACAACACTGAGGACCAGTCATTCGAAATGACTTCTCCATGCATTTTATGCATTGGTAAAAGCACTATGATGAAAAGTGTGATATGTTTTCAGGTATCTCCTATACTAATAGAGCCACATGCTCACCGGTTTGCCACATGATGTAGGCCTATGGACTGAACAAGAAACCACCAAAAATTTTAACCAGTCATCGTTCTCACAACACTGAGGACCAGTCATTCGAAATGACTTCTCCATGCATTTTATGCATTGGTAAAAGCACTATGATGAAAAGTGTGATATGTTTTCAGGTATCTCCTATACTAATAGAGCCACATGCTCACCGGTTTGCCACATGATGTAGGCCTATGGACTGAACAAGAAACCACCAAAAATTTTAACCAGTCATCGTTCTCACAACACTGAGGACCAGTCATTCGAAATGACTTCTCCATGCATTTTATGCATTGGTAAAAGCACTATGATGAAAAGTGTGATATGTTTTCAGGTATCTCCTATACTAATAGAGCCACATGCTCACCGGTTTGCCACATGATGTAGGCCTATGGACTGAACAAGAAACCACCAAAAATTTTAACCAGTCATCGTTCTCACAACACTGAGGACCAGTCATTCGAAATGACTTCTCCATGCATTTTATGCATTGGTAAAAGCACTATGATGAAAAGTGTGATATGTTTTCAGGTATCTCCTATACTAATAGAGCCACATGCTCACCGGTTTGCCACATGATGTAGGCCTATGGACTGAACAAGAAACCACCAAAAATTTTAACCAGTCATCGTTCTCACAACACTGAGGACCAGTCATTCGAAATGACTTCTCCATGCATTTTATGCATTGGTAAAAGCACTATGATGAAAAGTGTGATATGTTTTCAGGTATCTCCTATACTAATAGAGCCACATGCTCACCGGTTTGCCACATGATGTAGGCCTATGGACTGAACAAGAAACCACCAAAAATTTTAACCAGTCATCGTTCTCACAACACTGAGGACCAGTCATTCGAAATGACTTCTCCATGCATTTTATGCATTGGTAAAAGCACTATGATGAAAAGTGTGATATGTTTTCAGGTATCTCCTATACTAATAGAGCCACATGCTCACCGGTTTGCCACATGATGTAGGCCTATGGACTGAACAAGAAACCACCAAAAATTTTAACCAGTCATCGTTCTCACAACACTGAGGACCAGTCATTCGAAATGACTTCTCCATGCATTTTATGCATTGGTAAAAGCACTATGATGAAAAGTGTGATATGTTTTCAGGTATCTCCTATACTAATAGAGCCACATGCTCACCGGTTTGCCACATGATGTAGGCCTATGGACTGAACAAGAAACCACCAAAAATTTTAACCAGTCATCGTTCTCACAACACTGAGGACCAGTCATTCGAAATGACTTCTCCATGCATTTTATGCATTGGTAAAAGCACTATGATGAAAAGTGTGATATGTTTTCAGGTATCTCCTATACTAATAGAGCCACATGCTCACCGGTTTGCCACATGATGTAGGCCTATGGACTGAACAAGAAACCACCAAAAATTTTAACCAGTCATCGTTCTCACAACACTGAGGACCAGTCATTCGAAATGACTTCTCCATGCATTTTATGCATTGGTAAAAGCACTATGATGAAAAGTGTGATATGTTTTCAGGTATCTCCTATACTAATAGAGCCACATGCTCACCGGTTTGCCACATGATGTAGGCCTATGGACTGAACAAGAAACCACCAAAAATTTTAACCAGTCATCGTTCTCACAACACTGAGGACCAGTCATTCGAAATGACTTCTCCATGCATTTTATGCATTGGTAAAAGCACTATGATGAAAAGTGTGATATGTTTTCAGGTATCTCCTATACTAATAGAGCCACATGCTCACCGGTTTGCCACATGATGTAGGCCTATGGACTGAACAAGAAACCACCAAAAATTTTAACCAGTCATCGTTCTCACAACACTGAGGACCAGTCATTCGAAATGACTTCTCCATGCATTTTATGCATTGGTAAAAGCACTATGATGAAAAGTGTGATATGTTTTCAGGTATCTCCTATACTAATAGAGCCACATGCTCACCGGTTTGCCACATGATGTAGGCCTATGGACTGAACAAGAAACCACCAAAAATTTTAACCAGTCATCGTTCTCACAACACTGAGGACCAGTCATTCGAAATGACTTCTCCATGCATTTTATGCATTGGTAAAAGCACTATGATGAAAAGTGTGATATGTTTTCAGGTATCTCCTATACTAATAGAGCCACATGCTCACCGGTTTGCCACATGATGTAGGCCTATGGACTGAACAAGAAACCACCAAAAATTTTAACCAGTCATCGTTCTCACAACACTGAGGACCAGTCATTCGAAATGACTTCTCCATGCATTTTATGCATTGGTAAAAGCACTATGATGAAAAGTGTGATATGTTTTCAGGTATCTCCTATACTAATAGAGCCACATGCTCACCGGTTTGCCACATGATGTAGGCCTATGGACTGAACAAGAAACCACCAAAAATTTTAACCAGTCATCGTTCTCACAACACTGAGGACCAGTCATTCGAAATGACTTCTCCATGCATTTTATGCATTGGTAAAAGCACTATGATGAAAAGTGTGATATGTTTTCAGGTATCTCCTATACTAATAGAGCCACATGTTATGCATTGGTAAAAGCACTATGATGAAAAGTGTGATATGTTTTCAGGTATCTCCTATACTAATAGAGCCACATGCTCACCGGTTTGCCACATGATGTAGGCCTATGGACTGAACAAGAAACCACCAAAAATTTTAACCAGTCATCGTTCTCACAACACTGAGGACCAGTCATTCGAAATGACTTCTCCATGCATTTTATGCATTGGTAAAAGCACTATGATGAAAAGTGTGATATGTTTTCAGGTATCTCCTATACTAATAGAGCCACATGCTCACCGGTTTGCCACATGATGTAGGCCTATGGACTGAACAAGAAACCACCAAAAATTTTAACCAGTCATCGTTCTCACAACACTGAGGACCAGTCATTCGAAATGACTTCTCCATGCATTTTATGCATTGGTAAAAGCACTATGATGAAAAGTGTGATATGTTTTCAGGTATCTCCTATACTAATAGAGCCACATGCTCACCGGTTTGCCACATGATGTAGGCCTATGGACTGAACAAGAAACCACCAAAAATTTTAACCAGTCATCGTTCTCACAACACTGAGGACCAGTCATTCGAAATGACTTCTCCATGCATTTTATGCATTGGTAAAAGCACTATGATGAAAAGTGTGATATGTTTTCAGGTATCTCCTATACTAATAGAGCCACATGCTCACCGGTTTGCCACATGATGTAGGCCTATGGACTGAACAAGAAACCACCAAAAATTTTAACCAGTCATCGTTCTCACAACACTGAGGACCAGTCATTCGAAATGACTTCTCCATGCATTTTATGCATTGGTAAAAGCACTATGATGAAAAGTGTGATATGTTTTCAGGTATCTCCTATACTAATAGAGCCACATGCTCACCGGTTTGCCACATGATGTAGGCCTATGGACTGAACAAGAAACCACCAAAAATTTTAACCAGTCATCGTTCTCACAACACTGAGGACCAGTCATTCGAAATGACTTCTCCATGCATTTTATGCATTGGTAAAAGCACTATGATGAAAAGTGTGATATGTTTTCAGGTATCTCCTATACTAATAGAGCCACATGCTCACCGGTTTGCCACATGATGTAGGCCTATGGACTGAACAAGAAACCACCAAAAATTTTAACCAGTCATCGTTCTCACAACACTGAGGACCAGTCATTCGAAATGACTTCTCCATGCATTTTATGCATTGGTAAAAGCACTATGATGAAAAGTGTGATATGTTTTCAGGTATCTCCTATACTAATAGAGCCACATGCTCACCGGTTTGCCACATGATGTAGGCCTATGGACTGAACAAGAAACCACCAAAAATTTTAACCAGTCATCGTTCTCACAACACTGAGGACCAGTCATTCGAAATGACTTCTCCATGCATTTTATGCATTGGTAAAAGCACTATGATGAAAAGTGTGATATGTTTTCAGGTATCTCCTATACTAATAGAGCCACATGCTCACCGGTTTGCCACATGATGTAGGCCTATGGACTGAACAAGAAACCACCAAAAATTTTAACCAGTCATCGTTCTCACAACACTGAGGACCAGTCATTCGAAATGACTTCTCCATGCATTTTATGCATTGGTAAAAGCACTATGATGAAAAGTGTGATATGTTTTCAGGTATCTCCTATACTAATAGAGCCACATGCTCACCGGTTTGCCACATGATGTAGGCCTATGGACTGAACAAGAAACCACCAAAAATTTTAACCAGTCATCGTTCTCACAACACTGAGGACCAGTCATTCGAAATGACTTCTCCATGCATTTTATGCATTGGTAAAAGCACTATGATGAAAAGTGTGATATGTTTTCAGGTATCTCCTATACTAATAGAGCCACATGCTCACCGGTTTGCCACATGATGTAGGCCTATGGACTGAACAAGAAACCACCAAAAATTTTAACCAGTCATCGTTCTCACAACACTGAGGACCAGTCATTCGAAATGACTTCTCCATGCATTTTATGCATTGGTAAAAGCACTATGATGAAAAGTGTGATATGTTTTCAGGTATCTCCTATACTAATAGAGCCACATGCTCACCGGTTTGCCACATGATGTAGGCCTATGGACTGAACAAGAAACCACCAAAAATTTTAACCAGTCATCGTTCTCACAACACTGAGGACCAGTCATTCGAAATGACTTCTCCATGCATTTTATGCATTGGTAAAAGCACTATGATGAAAAGTGTGATATGTTTTCAGGTATCTCCTATACTAATAGAGCCACATGCTCACCGGTTTGCCACATGATGTAGGCCTATGGACTGAACAAGAAACCACCAAAAATTTTAACCAGTCATCGTTCTCACAACACTGAGGACCAGTCATTCGAAATGACTTCTCCATGCATTTTATGCATTGGTAAAAGCACTATGATGAAAAGTGTGATATGTTTTCAGGTATCTCCTATACTAATAGAGCCACATGCTCACCGGTTTGCCACATGATGTAGGCCTATGGACTGAACAAGAAACCACCAAAAATTTTAACCAGTCATCGTTCTCACAACACTGAGGACCAGTCATTCGAAATGACTTCTCCATGCATTTTATGCATTGGTAAAAGCACTATGATGAAAAGTGTGATATGTTTTCAGGTATCTCCTATACTAATAGAGCCACATGCTCACCGGTTTGCCACATGATGTAGGCCTATGGACTGAACAAGAAACCACCAAAAATTTTAACCAGTCATCGTTCTCACAACACTGAGGACCAGTCATTCGAAATGACTTCTCCATGCATTTTATGCATTGGTAAAAGCACTATGATGAAAAGTGTGATATGTTTTCAGGTATCTCCTATACTAATAGAGCCACATGCTCACCGGTTTGCCACATGATGTAGGCCTATGGACTGAACAAGAAACCACCAAAAATTTTAACCAGTCATCGTTCTCACAACACTGAGGACCAGTCATTCGAAATGACTTCTCCATGCATTTTATGCATTGGTAAAAGCACTATGATGAAAAGTGTGATATGTTTTCAGGTATCTCCTATACTAATAGAGCCACATGCTCACCGGTTTGCCACATGATGTAGGCCTATGGACTGAACAAGAAACCACCAAAAATTTTAACCAGTCATCGTTCTCACAACACTGAGGACCAGTCATTCGAAATGACTTCTCCATGCATTTTATGCATTGGTAAAAGCACTATGATGAAAAGTGTGATATGTTTTCAGGTATCTCCTATACTAATAGAGCCACATGCTCACCGGTTTGCCACATGATGTAGGCCTATGGACTGAACAAGAAACCACCAAAAATTTTAACCAGTCATCGTTCTCACAACACTGAGGACCAGTCATTCGAAATGACTTCTCCATGCATTTTATGCATTGGTAAAAGCACTATGATGAAAAGTGTGATATGTTTTCAGGTATCTCCTATACTAATAGAGCCACATGCTCACCGGTTTGCCACATGATGTAGGCCTATGGACTGAACAAGAAACCACCAAAAATTTTAACCAGTCATCGTTCTCACAACACTGAGGACCAGTCATTCGAAATGACTTCTCCATGCATTTTATGCATTGGTAAAAGCACTATGATGAAAAGTGTGATATGTTTTCAGGTATCTCCTATACTAATAGAGCCACATGCTCACCGGTTTGCCACATGATGTAGGCCTATGGACTGAACAAGAAACCACCAAAAATTTTAACCAGTCATCGTTCTCACAACACTGAGGACCAGTCATTCGAAATGACTTCTCCATGCATTTTATGCATTGGTAAAAGCACTATGATGAAAAGTGTGATATGTTTTCAGGTATCTCCTATACTAATAGAGCCACATGCTCACCGGTTTGCCACATGATGTAGGCCTATGGACTGAACAAGAAACCACCAAAAATTTTAACCAGTCATCGTTCTCACAACACTGAGGACCAGTCATTCGAAATGACTTCTCCATGCATTTTATGCATTGGTAAAAGCACTATGATGAAAAGTGTGATATGTTTTCAGGTATCTCCTATACTAATAGAGCCACATGCTCACCGGTTTGCCACATGATGTAGGCCTATGGACTGAACAAGAAACCACCAAAAATTTTAACCAGTCATCGTTCTCACAACACTGAGGACCAGTCATTCGAAATGACTTCTCCATGCATTTTATGCATTGGTAAAAGCACTATGATGAAAAGTGTGATATGTTTTCAGGTATCTCCTATACTAATAGAGCCACATGCTCACCGGTTTGCCACATGATGTAGGCCTATGGACTGAACAAGAAACCACCAAAAATTTTAACCAGTCATCGTTCTCACAACACTGAGGACCAGTCATTCGAAATGACTTCTCCATGCATTTTATGCATTGGTAAAAGCACTATGATGAAAAGTGTGATATGTTTTCAGGTATCTCCTATACTAATAGAGCCACATGCTCACCGGTTTGCCACATGATGTAGGCCTATGGACTGAACAAGAAACCACCAAAAATTTTAACCAGTCATCGTTCTCACAACACTGAGGACCAGTCATTCGAAATGACTTCTCCATGCATTTTATGCATTGGTAAAAGCACTATGATGAAAAGTGTGATATGTTTTCAGGTATCTCCTATACTAATAGAGCCACATGCTCACCGGTTTGCCACATGATGTAGGCCTATGGACTGAACAAGAAACCACCAAAAATTTTAACCAGTCATCGTTCTCACAACACTGAGGACCAGTCATTCGAAATGACTTCTCCATGCATTTTATGCATTGGTAAAAGCACTATGATGAAAAGTGTGATATGTTTTCAGGTATCTCCTATACTAATAGAGCCACATGCTCACCGGTTTGCCACATGATGTAGGCCTATGGACTGAACAAGAAACCACCAAAAATTTTAACCAGTCATCGTTCTCACAACACTGAGGACCAGTCATTCGAAATGACTTCTCCATGCATTTTATGCATTGGTAAAAGCACTATGATGAAAAGTGTGATATGTTTTCAGGTATCTCCTATACTAATAGAGCCACATGCTCACCGGTTTGCCACATGATGTAGGCCTATGGACTGAACAAGAAACCACCAAAAATTTTAACCAGTCATCGTTCTCACAACACTGAGGACCAGTCATTCGAAATGACTTCTCCATGCATTTTATGCATTGGTAAAAGCACTATGATGAAAAGTGTGATATGTTTTCAGGTATCTCCTATACTAATAGAGCCACATGCTCACCGGTTTGCCACATGATGTAGGCCTATGGACTGAACAAGAAACCACCAAAAATTTTAACCAGTCATCGTTCTCACAACACTGAGGACCAGTCATTCGAAATGACTTCTCCATGCATTTTATGCATTGGTAAAAGCACTATGATGAAAAGTGTGATATGTTTTCAGGTATCTCCTATACTAATAGAGCCACATGCTCACCGGTTTGCCACATGATGTAGGCCTATGGACTGAACAAGAAACCACCAAAAATTTTAACCAGTCATCGTTCTCACAACACTGAGGACCAGTCATTCGAAATGACTTCTCCATGCATTTTATGCATTGGTAAAAGCACTATGATGAAAAGTGTGATATGTTTTCAGGTATCTCCTATACTAATAGAGCCACATGCTCACCGGTTTGCCACATGATGTAGGCCTATGGACTGAACAAGAAACCACCAAAAATTTTAACCAGTCATCGTTCTCACAACACTGAGGACCAGTCATTCGAAATGACTTCTCCATGCATTTTATGCATTGGTAAAAGCACTATGATGAAAAGTGTGATATGTTTTCAGGTATCTCCTATACTAATAGAGCCACATGCTCACCGGTTTGCCACATGATGTAGGCCTATGGACTGAACAAGAAACCACCAAAAATTTTAACCAGTCATCGTTCTCACAACACTGAGGACCAGTCATTCGAAATGACTTCTCCATGCATTTTATGCATTGGTAAAAGCACTATGATGAAAAGTGTGATATGTTTTCAGGTATCTCCTATACTAATAGAGCCACATGCTCACCGGTTTGCCACATGATGTAGGCCTATGGACTGAACAAGAAACCACCAAAAATTTTAACCAGTCATCGTTCTCACAACACTGAGGACCAGTCATTCGAAATGACTTCTCCATGCATTTTATGCATTGGTAAAAGCACTATGATGAAAAGTGTGATATGTTTTCAGGTATCTCCTATACTAATAGAGCCACATGCTCACCGGTTTGCCACATGATGTAGGCCTATGGACTGAACAAGAAACCACCAAAAATTTTAACCAGTCATCGTTCTCACAACACTGAGGACCAGTCATTCGAAATGACTTCTCCATGCATTTTATGCATTGGTAAAAGCACTATGATGAAAAGTGTGATATGTTTTCAGGTATCTCCTATACTAATAGAGCCACATGCTCACCGGTTTGCCACATGATGTAGGCCTATGGACTGAACAAGAAACCACCAAAAATTTTAACCAGTCATCGTTCTCACAACACTGAGGACCAGTCATTCGAAATGACTTCTCCATGCATTTTATGCATTGGTAAAAGCACTATGATGAAAAGTGTGATATGTTTTCAGGTATCTCCTATACTAATAGAGCCACATGCTCACCGGTTTGCCACATGATGTAGGCCTATGGACTGAACAAGAAACCACCAAAAATTTTAACCAGTCATCGTTCTCACAACACTGAGGACCAGTCATTCGAAATGACTTCTCCATGCATTTTATGCATTGGTAAAAGCACTATGATGAAAAGTGTGATATGTTTTCAGGTATCTCCTATACTAATAGAGCCACATGCTCACCGGTTTGCCACATGATGTAGGCCTATGGACTGAACAAGAAACCACCAAAAATTTTAACCAGTCATCGTTCTCACAACACTGAGGACCAGTCATTCGAAATGACTTCTCCATGCATTTTATGCATTGGTAAAAGCACTATGATGAAAAGTGTGATATGTTTTCAGGTATCTCCTATACTAATAGAGCCACATGCTCACCGGTTTGCCACATGATGTAGGCCTATGGACTGAACAAGAAACCACCAAAAATTTTAACCAGTCATCGTTCTCACAACACTGAGGACCAGTCATTCGAAATGACTTCTCCATGCATTTTATGCATTGGTAAAAGCACTATGATGAAAAGTGTGATATGTTTTCAGGTATCTCCTATACTAATAGAGCCACATGCTCACCGGTTTGCCACATGATGTAGGCCTATGGACTGAACAAGAAACCACCAAAAATTTTAACCAGTCATCGTTCTCACAACACTGAGGACCAGTCATTCGAAATGACTTCTCCATGCATTTTATGCATTGGTAAAAGCACTATGATGAAAAGTGTGATATGTTTTCAGGTATCTCCTATACTAATAGAGCCACATGCTCACCGGTTTGCCACATGATGTAGGCCTATGGACTGAACAAGAAACCACCAAAAATTTTAACCAGTCATCGTTCTCACAACACTGAGGACCAGTCATTCGAAATGACTTCTCCATGCATTTTATGCATTGGTAAAAGCACTATGATGAAAAGTGTGATATGTTTTCAGGTATCTCCTATACTAATAGAGCCACATGCTCACCGGTTTGCCACATGATGTAGGCCTATGGACTGAACAAGAAACCACCAAAAATTTTAACCAGTCATCGTTCTCACAACACTGAGGACCAGTCATTCGAAATGACTTCTCCATGCATTTTATGCATTGGTAAAAGCACTATGATGAAAAGTGTGATATGTTTTCAGGTATCTCCTATACTAATAGAGCCACATGCTCACCGGTTTGCCACATGATGTAGGCCTATGGACTGAACAAGAAACCACCAAAAATTTTAACCAGTCATCGTTCTCACAACACTGAGGACCAGTCATTCGAAATGACTTCTCCATGCATTTTATGCATTGGTAAAAGCACTATGATGAAAAGTGTGATATGTTTTCAGGTATCTCCTATACTAATAGAGCCACATGCTCACCGGTTTGCCACATGATGTAGGCCTATGGACTGAACAAGAAACCACCAAAAATTTTAACCAGTCATCGTTCTCACAACACTGAGGACCAGTCATTCGAAATGACTTCTCCATGCATTTTATGCATTGGTAAAAGCACTATGATGAAAAGTGTGATATGTTTTCAGGTATCTCCTATACTAATAGAGCCACATGCTCACCGGTTTGCCACATGATGTAGGCCTATGGACTGAACAAGAAACCACCAAAAATTTTAACCAGTCATCGTTCTCACAACACTGAGGACCAGTCATTCGAAATGACTTCTCCATGCATTTTATGCATTGGTAAAAGCACTATGATGAAAAGTGTGATATGTTTTCAGGTATCTCCTATACTAATAGAGCCACATGCTCACCGGTTTGCCACATGATGTAGGCCTATGGACTGAACAAGAAACCACCAAAAATTTTAACCAGTCATCGTTCTCACAACACTGAGGACCAGTCATTCGAAATGACTTCTCCATGCATTTTATGCATTGGTAAAAGCACTATGATGAAAAGTGTGATATGTTTTCAGGTATCTCCTATACTAATAGAGCCACATGCTCACCGGTTTGCCACATGATGTAGGCCTATGGACTGAACAAGAAACCACCAAAAATTTTAACCAGTCATCGTTCTCACAACACTGAGGACCAGTCATTCGAAATGACTTCTCCATGCATTTTATGCATTGGTAAAAGCACTATGATGAAAAGTGTGATATGTTTTCAGGTATCTCCTATACTAATAGAGCCACATGCTCACCGGTTTGCCACATGATGTAGGCCTATGGACTGAACAAGAAACCACCAAAAATTTTAACCAGTCATCGTTCTCACAACACTGAGGACCAGTCATTCGAAATGACTTCTCCATGCATTTTATGCATTGGTAAAAGCACTATGATGAAAAGTGTGATATGTTTTCAGGTATCTCCTATACTAATAGAGCCACATGCTCACCGGTTTGCCACATGATGTAGGCCTATGGACTGAACAAGAAACCACCAAAAATTTTAACCAGTCATCGTTCTCACAACACTGAGGACCAGTCATTCGAAATGACTTCTCCATGCATTTTATGCATTGGTAAAAGCACTATGATGAAAAGTGTGATATGTTTTCAGGTATCTCCTATACTAATAGAGCCACATGCTCACCGGTTTGCCACATGATGTAGGCCTATGGACTGAACAAGAAACCACCAAAAATTTTAACCAGTCATCGTTCTCACAACACTGAGGACCAGTCATTCGAAATGACTTCTCCATGCATTTTATGCATTGGTAAAAGCACTATGATGAAAAGTGTGATATGTTTTCAGGTATCTCCTATACTAATAGAGCCACATGCTCACCGGTTTGCCACATGATGTAGGCCTATGGACTGAACAAGAAACCACCAAAAATTTTAACCAGTCATCGTTCTCACAACACTGAGGACCAGTCATTCGAAATGACTTCTCCATGCATTTTATGCATTGGTAAAAGCACTATGATGAAAAGTGTGATATGTTTTCAGGTATCTCCTATACTAATAGAGCCACATGCTCACCGGTTTGCCACATGATGTAGGCCTATGGACTGAACAAGAAACCACCAAAAATTTTAACCAGTCATCGTTCTCACAACACTGAGGACCAGTCATTCGAAATGACTTCTCCATGCATTTTATGCATTGGTAAAAGCACTATGATGAAAAGTGTGATATGTTTTCAGGTATCTCCTATACTAATAGAGCCACATGCTCACCGGTTTGCCACATGATGTAGGCCTATGGACTGAACAAGAAACCACCAAAAATTTTAACCAGTCATCGTTCTCACAACACTGAGGACCAGTCATTCGAAATGACTTCTCCATGCATTTTATGCATTGGTAAAAGCACTATGATGAAAAGTGTGATATGTTTTCAGGTATCTCCTATACTAATAGAGCCACATGCTCACCGGTTTGCCACATGATGTAGGCCTATGGACTGAACAAGAAACCACCAAAAATTTTAACCAGTCATCGTTCTCACAACACTGAGGACCAGTCATTCGAAATGACTTCTCCATGCATTTTATGCATTGGTAAAAGCACTATGATGAAAAGTGTGATATGTTTTCAGGTATCTCCTATACTAATAGAGCCACATGCTCACCGGTTTGCCACATGATGTAGGCCTATGGACTGAACAAGAAACCACCAAAAATTTTAACCAGTCATCGTTCTCACAACACTGAGGACCAGTCATTCGAAATGACTTCTCCATGCATTTTATGCATTGGTAAAAGCACTATGATGAAAAGTGTGATATGTTTTCAGGTATCTCCTATACTAATAGAGCCACATGCTCACCGGTTTGCCACATGATGTAGGCCTATGGACTGAACAAGAAACCACCAAAAATTTTAACCAGTCATCGTTCTCACAACACTGAGGACCAGTCATTCGAAATGACTTCTCCATGCATTTTATGCATTGGTAAAAGCACTATGATGAAAAGTGTGATATGTTTTCAGGTATCTCCTATACTAATAGAGCCACATGCTCACCGGTTTGCCACATGATGTAGGCCTATGGACTGAACAAGAAACCACCAAAAATTTTAACCAGTCATCGTTCTCACAACACTGAGGACCAGTCATTCGAAATGACTTCTCCATGCATTTTATGCATTGGTAAAAGCACTATGATGAAAAGTGTGATATGTTTTCAGGTATCTCCTATACTAATAGAGCCACATGCTCACCGGTTTGCCACATGATGTAGGCCTATGGACTGAACAAGAAACCACCAAAAATTTTAACCAGTCATCGTTCTCACAACACTGAGGACCAGTCATTCGAAATGACTTCTCCATGCATTTTATGCATTGGTAAAAGCACTATGATGAAAAGTGTGATATGTTTTCAGGTATCTCCTATACTAATAGAGCCACATGCTCACCGGTTTGCCACATGATGTAGGCCTATGGACTGAACAAGAAACCACCAAAAATTTTAACCAGTCATCGTTCTCACAACACTGAGGACCAGTCATTCGAAATGACTTCTCCATGCATTTTATGCATTGGTAAAAGCACTATGATGAAAAGTGTGATATGTTTTCAGGTATCTCCTATACTAATAGAGCCACATGCTCACCGGTTTGCCACATGATGTAGGCCTATGGACTGAACAAGAAACCACCAAAAATTTTAACCAGTCATCGTTCTCACAACACTGAGGACCAGTCATTCGAAATGACTTCTCCATGCATTTTATGCATTGGTAAAAGCACTATGATGAAAAGTGTGATATGTTTTCAGGTATCTCCTATACTAATAGAGCCACATGCTCACCGGTTTGCCACATGATGTAGGCCTATGGACTGAACAAGAAACCACCAAAAATTTTAACCAGTCATCGTTCTCACAACACTGAGGACCAGTCATTCGAAATGACTTCTCCATGCATTTTATGCATTGGTAAAAGCACTATGATGAAAAGTGTGATATGTTTTCAGGTATCTCCTATACTAATAGAGCCACATGCTCACCGGTTTGCCACATGATGTAGGCCTATGGACTGAACAAGAAACCACCAAAAATTTTAACCAGTCATCGTTCTCACAACACTGAGGACCAGTCATTCGAAATGACTTCTCCATGCATTTTATGCATTGGTAAAAGCACTATGATGAAAAGTGTGATATGTTTTCAGGTATCTCCTATACTAATAGAGCCACATGCTCACCGGTTTGCCACATGATGTAGGCCTATGGACTGAACAAGAAACCACCAAAAATTTTAACCAGTCATCGTTCTCACAACACTGAGGACCAGTCATTCGAAATGACTTCTCCATGCATTTTATGCATTGGTAAAAGCACTATGATGAAAAGTGTGATATGTTTTCAGGTATCTCCTATACTAATAGAGCCACATGCTCACCGGTTTGCCACATGATGTAGGCCTATGGACTGAACAAGAAACCACCAAAAATTTTAACCAGTCATCGTTCTCACAACACTGAGGACCAGTCATTCGAAATGACTTCTCCATGCATTTTATGCATTGGTAAAAGCACTATGATGAAAAGTGTGATATGTTTTCAGGTATCTCCTATACTAATAGAGCCACATGCTCACCGGTTTGCCACATGATGTAGGCCTATGGACTGAACAAGAAACCACCAAAAATTTTAACCAGTCATCGTTCTCACAACACTGAGGACCAGTCATTCGAAATGACTTCTCCATGCATTTTATGCATTGGTAAAAGCACTATGATGAAAAGTGTGATATGTTTTCAGGTATCTCCTATACTAATAGAGCCACATGCTCACCGGTTTGCCACATGATGTAGGCCTATGGACTGAACAAGAAACCACCAAAAATTTTAACCAGTCATCGTTCTCACAACACTGAGGACCAGTCATTCGAAATGACTTCTCCATGCATTTTATGCATTGGTAAAAGCACTATGATGAAAAGTGTGATATGTTTTCAGGTATCTCCTATACTAATAGAGCCACATGCTCACCGGTTTGCCACATGATGTAGGCCTATGGACTGAACAAGAAACCACCAAAAATTTTAACCAGTCATCGTTCTCACAACACTGAGGACCAGTCATTCGAAATGACTTCTCCATGCATTTTATGCATTGGTAAAAGCACTATGATGAAAAGTGTGATATGTTTTCAGGTATCTCCTATACTAATAGAGCCACATGCACCGGTTTGCCACATGATGTAGGCCTATGGACTGAACAAGAAACCACCAAAAATTTTAACCAGTCATCGTTCTCACAACACTGAGGACCAGTCATTCGAAATGACTTCTCCATGCATTTTATGCATTGGTAAAAGCACTATGATGAAAAGTGTGATATGTTTTCAGGTATCTCCTATACTAATAGAGCCACATGCTCACCGGTTTGCCACATGATGTAGGCCTATGGACTGAACAAGAAACCACCAAAAATTTTAACCAGTCATCGTTCTCACAACACTGAGGACCAGTCATTCGAAATGACTTCTCCATGCATTTTATGCATTGGTAAAAGCACTATGATGAAAAGTGTGATATGTTTTCAGGTATCTCCTATACTAATAGAGCCACATGCTCGACACGGTTTGCCACATGATGTAGGCCTATGGACTGAACAAGAAACCACCAAAAATTTTAACCAGTCATCGTTCTCACAACACTGAGGACCAGTCATTCGAAATGACTTCTCCATGCATTTTATGCATTGGTAAAAGCACTATGATGAAAAGTGTGATATGTTTTCAGGTATCTCCTATACTAATAGAGCCACATGCTCACCGGTTTGCCACATGATGTAGGCCTATGGACTGAACAAGAAACCACCAAAAATTTTAACCAGTCATCGTTCTCACAACACTGAGGACCAGTCATTCGAAATGACTTCTCCATGCATTTTATGCATTGGTAAAAGCACTATGATGAAAAGTGTGATATGTTTTCAGGTATCTCCTATACTAATAGAGCCACATGCTCACCGGTTTGCCACATGATGTAGGCCTATGGACTGAACAAGAAACCACCAAAAATTTTAACCAGTCATCGTTCTCACAACACTGAGGACCAGTCATTCGAAATGACTTCTCCATGCATTTTATGCATTGGTAAAAGCACTATGATGAAAAGTGTGATATGTTTTCAGGTATCTCCTATACTAATAGAGCCACATGCTCACCGGTTTGCCACATGATGTAGGCCTATGGACTGAACAAGAAACCACCAAAAATTTTAACCAGTCATCGTTCTCACAACACTGAGGACCAGTCATTCGAAATGACTTCTCCATGCATTTTATGCATTGGTAAAAGCACTATGATGAAAAGTGTGATATGTTTTCAGGTATCTCTCTATACTAATAGAGCCACATGCTCACGCGGTTTGCCACATGATGTAGGCCTATGGACTGAACAAGAAACCACCAAAAAATTTAACCAGTCATCGTTCTCACAACACTGAGGACCAGTCATTCGAAATGACTCTCTCCATGCATTTTATGCATTGGTACAAGCACTATGATGAAAAGTGTGATATGTTTTCAGGTATCTCCTATACTAATAGAGCCACATGCTCACCGGTTTGCCACATGATGTAGGCCTATGGACTGAACAAGAAACCACCAAAAATTTTAACCAGTCATCGTTCTCACAACACTGAGGACCAGTCATTCGAAATGACTTCTCCATGCATTTTATGCATTGGTAAAAGCACTATGATGAAAAGTGTGATATGTTTTTCAGGTATCTCCTATACTAATAGAGCCACATGCTCACCGGTTTGCCACATGATGTAGGCCTATGGACTGAACAAGAAACCACCAAAAATTTTAACCAGTCATCGTTCTCACAACACTGAGGACCAGTCATTCGAAATGACTTCTCCATGCATTTTATGCATTGGGTAAAAGCACTATGATGAAAAGTGTGATATGTTTTCAGGTATCTCCTATACTAATAGAGCCACATGCTCACCGGTTTGCCACATGATGTAGGCCTATGGACTGAACAAGAAACCACCAAAAATTTTAACCAGTCATCGTTCTCACAACACTGAGGACCAGTCATTCGAAATGACTTCTCCATGCATTTTATGCATTGGTAAAAGCACTATGATGAAAAGTGTGATATGTTTTCAGGTATCTCCTATACTAATAGAGCCACATGCTCACCGGTTTGCCACATGATGTAGGCCTATGGACTGAACAAGAAACCACCAAAAATTTAACCAGTCATCGTTCTCACACACTGAGGACCAGTCATTCGAAATGACTTCTCCATGCATTTTATGCATTGTGTAAAAGCACTATGATGAAAAGTGTGATATGTTTTCAGGTATCTCCTATACTAATAGAGCCACATGCTCACTGCGTTTGCCACATGATGTAGGCCTATGGACTGAACAAGAAACCACCAAAAATTTTAACAGTCATCGTTCTCACAACACTGAGGACCAGTCATTCGAAATGACTTCTCCATGCATTTTATGCATTGGTAAAAGCACTATGATGAAAAGTGTGATATGTTTTCAGGTATCTCCTATACTAATAGAGCCACATGCTCACCGGTTTGCCACATGATGTAGGCCTATGGACTGAACAAGAAACCACCAAAAATTTTAACCAGTCATCGTTCTCACAACACTGAGGACCAGTCATTCGAAATGACTTCTCCATGCATTTTATGCATTGGTAAAAGCACTATGATGAAAAGTGTGATATGTTTTCAGGTATCTCCTATACTAATAGAGCCACATGCTCACCGGTTTGCCACTATGATGTAGGCCTATGGACTGAACAAGAAACCACCAAAAATTTTAACCAGTCATCGTTCTCACAACACTGAGGACCAGTCATTCGAAATGACTTCTCCATGCATTTTATGCATTGGTAAAAGCACTATGATGAAAAGTGTGATATGTTTTCAGGTATCTCCTATACTAATAGAGCCACATGCTCACCCGGTTTGCCACATGATGTAGGCCTATGGACTGAACAAGAAACCACCAAAAATTTTAACCAGTCATCGTTCTCACAACACTGAGGACCAGTCATTCGAAATGACTTCTCCATGCATTTTATGCATTGGTAAAAGCACTATGATGAAAAGTGTGATATGTTTTCAGGTATCTCCTATACTAATAGAGCCACATGCTCACCGGTTTGCCACATGATGTAGGCCTATGGACTGAACAAGAAACCACCAAAAATTTTAACCAGTCATCGTTCTCACAACACTGAGGACCAGTCATTCGAAATGACTTCTCCATGCATTTTATGCATTGGTAAAAGCACTATGATGAAAAGTGTGATATGTTTTCAGGTATCTCCTATACTAATAGAGCCACATGCTCACCGGTTTGCCACATGATGTAGGCCTATGGACTGAACCAAGAAACCACCAAAAATTTTAACCCAGTCATCGTTCTCACAACACTGAGGACCAGTCATTCGAAATGACTTCTCCATGCATTTTATGCATTGGTAAAAGCACTATGATGAAAAGTGTGATATGTTTTCAGGTATCTCCTATACTATAGAGCCACATGCTCACCGGTTTGCCACATGATGTAGGCCTATGGACTGAACAAGAAACCACCAAAAATTTTAACCAGTCATCGTTCTCACAACACTGAGGACCAGTCATTCGAAATGACTTCTCCATGCATTTTATGCATTGGTAAAGCACTATGATGAAAAGTGTGATATGTTTTCAGGTATCTCCTATACTAATAGAGCCACATGCTCACTCGGTTTGCCACATGATGTAGGCCTATGGACTGAACAAGAAACCACCAAAAATTTTAACCAGTCATCGTTCTCACAACACTGAGGACCAGTCATTCGAAATGACTTCTCCATGCATTTTATGCATTGGTAAAAGCACTATGATGAAAATGTGTGATATGTTTTTCAGGTATCTCCTATACTAATAGAGCCAACATGCTCACCGGTTTGCCACATGATGTAGGCCTATGGACTGAACAAGAAACCACCAAAAATTTTAACCAGTCATCGTTCTCACAACACTGAGGACCAGTCATTCGAAATGACTTCTCCATGCATTTTATGCATTGGTAAAGCACTATGATGAAAAGTGTGATATGTTTTCAGGTATCTCCTATACTAATAGAGCCACATGCTCACCGGTTTGCCACATGATGTAGGCCTATGGACTGAACAAGAAACCACCAAAAATTTTAACCAGTCATCGTTCTCACAACACTGAGGACCAGTCATTCGAAATGACTGTCTCCATGCATTTTATGCATTAGGTAAAAAGCACTATGATGAAAAGTGTGATATGTTTTCAGGTATCTCCTATACTAATAGAGCCACATGCTCACCGTTTGCCACATGATGTAGGCCTATGGACTGAACAAGAAACCACCAAAATTTTAACCAGTCATCGTTCTCACAACACTGAGGACCAGTCATTCGAAATGACTTCTCCATGCATTTTATGCATTGGTAAAAGCACTATGATGAAAAGTGTGATATGTTTTCAGGTATCTCCTATACTAATAGAGCCACATGCTCACCGGTTTGCCACATGATGTAGGCCTATGGACTGAACAAGAAACCACCAAAAATTTTAACCAGTCATTGTTCTCACAACACTGAGGACCAGTCTATTCGAAATGACTTCTCCCATGCATTTTATGCATTGGTAAAAGCACTATGATGAAGTGATATGTTTTCAGGTATCTCCTATACTAATAGAGCCACATGCTCACCGGTTTGCCACATGATGTAGGCCTATGGACTGAACAAGAAACCACCAAAAATTTTAACCAGTCATCGTTCTCACAACACTGAGGACCAGTCATTCGAAATGACTTCTCCATGCATTTTATGCATTGGTAAAAGCACTATGATGAAAAGTGTGATATGTTTTCAGGTATCTCCTATACTAATAGAGCCACATGCTCACCGGTTTGCCACATGATGTAGGCCTATGGACTGAACAAGAAACCACCAAAAATTTTAACCAGTCATCGTTCTCACAACACTGAGGACCAGTCATTCGAAATGACTTCTCCATGCATTTTATGCATTGGTAAAAGCACTATGATGAAAAGTGTGATATGTTTTCAGGTATCTCCCTATACTAATAGAGCCACATGCTCACCGGTTTGCCACATGATGTAGGCCTATGGACTGAACAAGAAACCACCAAAAATTTTAACCAGTCATCAGTTCTCACAACACTGAGGACCAGTCATTCGAAATGACTTCTCCATGCATTTTATGCATTGGTAAAAGCACTATGATGAAAAGTGTGATATGTTTTCAGGTATCTCCTATACTAATAGAGCCACATGCTCACACGGTTTGCCACATGATGTAGGCCTATGGACTGAACAAGAAACCACCAAAAATTTTAACCAGTCATCGTTCTCACAACACTGAGGACCAGTCATTCGAAATGACTTCTCCATGCATTTTATGCATTGGTAAAAGCACTATGATGAAAAGTGTGATATGTTTTCAGGTATCTCCTATACTAATAGAGCCACATGCTCACCGGTTTGCCACATGATGTAGGCCTATGGACTGAACAAGAAACCACCAAAAATTTTAACCAGTCATCGTTCTCACAACACTGAGGACCAGTCATTCGAAATGACTTCTCCATGCATTTTATGCATTGGTAAAAGCACTATGATGAAAAGTGTGATATGTTTTCAGGTATCTCCTATACTAATAGAGTCCACATGCTCACCGGTTTGCCACATGATGTAGGCCTATGGACTGAACAAGAAACCACCAAAAATTTTAACCAGTCATTGTTCTCACAACACTGAGGACCAGTCATTCGAAATGACTTCTCCATGCATTTTATGCATTGGTAAAAGCACTATGATGAAGTGTGATATGTTTTCAGGTATCTCCTATACTAATAGAGCCACATGCTCACCGGTTTGCCACATGATGTAGGCCTATGGACTGAACAAGAAACCACCAAAATTTTAACCAGTCATTCGTTCTCACAACACTGAGGACCAGTCATTCGAAATGACTTCTCCATGCATTTTATGCATTGGTAAAAGCACTATGATGAAAAGTGTGATATGTTTTCAGGTATCTCCTATACTAATAGAGCCACATGCTCACCGGTTTGCCACATGATGTAGGCCTATGGACTGAACAAGAAACCACCAAAAATTTTAACCAGTCATCGTTCTCACAACACTGAGGACCAGTCATTCGAAATGACTTCTCCATGCATTTTATGCATTGGTAAAAGCACTATGATGAAAAGTGTGATATGTTTTCAGGTATCTCCTATACTAATAGAGCCACATGCTCACGCGTTTGCCACATGATGTAGGCCTATGGACTGAACAAGAAACCACCAAAAATTTTAACCAGTCATCGTTCTCACAACACTGAGGACCAGTCATTCGAAATGACTTCTCCATGCATTTTATGCATTGGTAAAAGCACTATGATGAAAAGTGTGATATGTTTTCAGGTATCTCCTATACTAATAGAGCCACATGCTCACCGGTTTGCCACACATGATGTAGGCCTATGGACTGAACAAGAAACACCAAAATTTTAACCAGTCATCGTTCTCACAACACTGAGGACCAGTCATTCGAAATGACTTCTCCATGCATTTTATGCATTGGTAAAAGCACTATGATGAAAAGTGTGATATGTTTTCAGGTATCTCCTATACTAATAGAGCCACATGCTCACCGGTTTGCCACATGATGTAGGCCTATGGACTGAACAAGAAACCACCAAAAATTTTAACCAGTCATCGTTCTCACAACACTGAGGACCAGTCATTCGAAATGACTTCTCCATGCATTTTATGCATTGGTAAAAGCACTATGATGAAAGTGTGATATGTTTTCAGGTATCTCCTATACTAATAGAGCCACATGCTCACCGGTTTGCCACATGATGTAGGCCTATGGACTGAACAAGAAACCACCAAAAATTTAACCAGTCATCGTTCTCACAACACTGAGGACCAGTCATTCGAAATGACTTCTCCATGCATTTTATGCATTGGTAAAAGCACTATGATGAAAAGTGTGATATGTTTTCAGGTATCTCCTATACTAATAGAGCCACATGCTCACCGGTTTGCCACATGATGTAGGCCTATGGACTGAACAAGAAACCACCAAAAATTTTAACCAGTCATCGTTCTCACAACACTGAGGACCAGTCATTCGAAATGACTTCTCCATGCATTTTATGCATTGGTAAAAGCACTATGATGAAAGTGTGATATGTTTTCAGGTGTCTCCTATACTAATAGAGCCACATGCTCACCGGTTTGCCACATGATGTAGGCCTATGGACTGAACAAGAAACCACCAAAATTTTAACCAGTCATCGTTCTCACAACACTGAGGACCAGTCATTCGAAATGACTTCTCCATGCATTTTATGCATTCTTGGTAAAAGCACTATGATGAAAAGTGTGATATGTTTTCAGGTATCTCCTATACTAATAGAGCCACATGCTCACCGGTTGCCACATGATGTAGGCCTATGAGACTGAACAAGAAACCACCAAAAATTTTAACCAGTCATCGTTCTCACAACACTGAGGACCAGTCATTCGAAATGACTTCTCCATGCATTTTATGCATTGGTAAAAGCACTATGATGAAAAGTGTGAATGTTTTCAGGTATCTCCTATACTAATAGAGCCACATGCTCACCGGTTGCCACATGATGTAGGCCTATGGACTGAACAAGAAACCACCAAAAATTTTAACCAGTCATCGTTCTCACAACACTGAGGACCAGTCATTCGAAATGACTTCTCCATGCATTTTATGCATTGGTAAAAAGCACTATGATGAAAAGTGTGATGTTTTCAGGTATCTCCTATACTAATAGAGCCACATGCTCACCGGTTTGGCCCACATGATGTAGGCCTATGGACTGAACAAGAAACCACCAAAAATTTTAACCAGTCATCGTTCTCACAACACTGAGGACCAGTCATTCGAAATGACTTCTCCATGCATTTTATGCATTGTAAAAGCACTATGATGAAAAGTGTGATATGTTTTCAGGTGTCTCCTATACTAATAGAGCCACATGCTCACCGGTTTGCCACATGATGTAGGCCTATGGACTGAACAAGAAACCACCAAAAATTTTAACCAGTCATCGTCTCACAACACTGAGGACCAGTCATTCGAAATGACTTCTCCATGCATTTTATGCATTGGTAAAAGCACTATGATGAAAAGTGTGATATGTTTTCAGGTATCTCCTATACTAATAGAGCCACATCCGCTCACCGGTTTGCCCACATGATGTAGGCTATGGAACTGAACAAGAAACCACCAAAATTTAACCAGTCATCGTTCTCACAACACTGAGGACCAGTCATTCGAATGACTTCTCCATGCATTTTATGCATTGGTAAAAGCACTATGATGAAAAGTGTGATATGTTTTCAGGTATCTCCTATACTAATAGAGCCACATGCTCACCGTTTGCCACATGATGTAGGCCTATGGACTGAACAAGAAACCACCAAAAATTTTAACCAGTCATCGTTCTCACAACAATGAGGACCAGTCATTCGAAATGACTTCTCCATGCATTTTATGCATTGGTAAAAGCACTATGATGAAAAGTGTGATATGTTTTCAGGTATCTCCTATACTAATAGAGCCACATGCTCACCGGTTTGCCACATGATGTAGGCCTATGGACTGAACAAGAAACCACCAAAAATTTTAACCAGTCATCGTTCTCACAACACTGAGGACCAGTCATTCGAAATGACTTCTCCATGCATTTTATGCATTGGTAAAAGCACTATGATGAAAAGTGTGATATGTTTTCAGGTATCTCCTATACTAATAGAGCCACATGCTCACCGGTTTGCCACATGATGTAGGCCTATGGACTGAACAAGAAACCACCAAAAATTTTAACCAGTCATCGTTCTCACAACACTGAGGACCAGTCATTCGAAATGACTTCTCCATGCATTTTATGCATTGGTAAAAGCACTATGATGAAAAGTGTGATATGTTTTCAGGTATCTCCTATACTAATAGAGCCACATGCTCACCGGTTTGCCACATGATGTAGGCCTATGGACTGAACAAGAAACCACCAAAAATTTTAACCAGTCATCGTTCTCACAACACTGAGGACCAGTCATTCGAAATGACTTCTCCATGCATTTTATGCATTGGTAAAAGCACTATGATGAAAAGTGTGATATGTTTTCAGGTATCTCCTATACTAATAGAGCCACATGCTCACCGGTTTGCCACATGATGTAGGCCTATGGACTGAACAAGAAACCACCAAAAATTTTAACCAGTCATCGTTCTCACAACACTGAGGACCAGTCATTCGAATGACTTCTCCATGCATTTTATGCATTGGTAAAAGCACTATGATGAAAAGTGTGATATGTTTTCAGGTATCTCCTATACTAATAGAGCCACATGCTCACCGTTTGCCACATGATGTAGGCCTATGGACTGAACAAGAAACCACCAAAAATTTTAACCAGTCATCGTTCTCACAACACTGAGGACCAGTCATTCGAAATGACTTCTCCATGCATTTTATGCATTGGTAAAAGCACTATGATGAAAAGTGTGATATGTTTTCAGGTATCTCCTATACTAATAGAGCCACATGCTCACCGGTTTGCCACATGATGTAGGCCTATGGGACTGAACAAGAAACCACCAAAATTTTAACCAGTCATCGTTCTCACAACACTGAGGACCAGTCATTCGAAATGACTTCTCCATGCATTTTATGCATTGGTAAAAGCACTATGATGAAAAGTGTGATATGTTTTCAGGTATCTCCTATACTAATAGAGCCACATGCTCACCGGTTGCCACATGATGTAGGCCTATGGACTGAACAAGAACCACCAAAAATTTTAACCAGTCATCGTTCTCACAACACTGAGGACCAGTCATTCGAAATGACTTCTCCATGCATTTTATGCATTGGTAACAGCACTATGATGAAAAGTGTGATATGTTTTCAGGTATCTCCTATACTAATAGAGCCACATGCTCACCGGTTTTGCCACATGATGTAGGCCTATGGACTGAACAAGAAACCACCAAAAATTTTAACCAGTCATCGTTCTCACAACACTGAGGACCAGTCATTCGAAATGACTTCTCCATGCATTTTATGCATTGGTAAAAGCACTATGATGAAAAGTGTGATATGTTTTCAGGTATCTCCTATACTAATAGAGCCACATGCTCACCGGTTTGCCACATGATGTAGGCCTATGGACTGAACAAGAAACCACAAAAATTTTAACCAGTCATCGTTCTCACAACACTGAGGACCAGTCATTCGAAATGACTTCTCCATTGCATTTTATGCATTGGTAAAAGCACTATGATGAAGTGTGATATGTTTTCAGGTATCTCCTATACTAATAGAGCCACATGCTCACCGGTTTGCCACATGATGTAGGCCTATGGACTGAACAAGAAACCACCAAAAATTTTAACCAGTCATCGTTCTCACAACACTGAGGACCAGTCATTCGAGAATGACTTCTCCATGCATTTTATGCATTGGTAAAAGCACTATGATGAAAAGTGTGATATGTTTTCAGGTATCTCCTATACTAATAGAGCCACATGCTCACCGGTTTGCCACATGATGTAGGCCTATGGACTGAACAAGAAACCACCAAAAATTTTAACCAGTCATCGTTCTCACAACACTGAGGACCAGTCATTCGAAATGACTTCTCCATGCATTTTATGCATTGGTAAAAGCACTATGATGAAAAGTGTGATATGTTTTCAGGTATCTCCTATACTAATAGAGCCACATGCTCACCGGTTTGCCACATGATGTAGGCCTATGGACTGAACAAGAAACCACCAAAAATATTAACCAGTCATCGTTCTCACAACACTGAGGACCAGTCATTCGAAATGACTTCTCCATGCATTTTATGCATTGGTAAAAGCACTATGATGAAAAGTGTGATATGTTTTCAGGTATCTCCTATACTAATAGAGCCACATGCTCACCGGTTTGCCACATGATGTAGGCCTATGGACTGAACAAGAAACCACCAAAAATTTTAACCAGTCATCGTTCTCACAACACTGAGGACCAGTCATTCGAAATGACTTCTCCATGCATTTTATGCATTGGTAAAAGCACTATGATGAAAAGTGGATATGTTTTCAGGTATCTCCTATACTAATAGAGCCACATGCTCACCGGTTTGCCACATGATGTAGGCCTATGGACTGAACAAGAAACCACCAAAAATTTTAACCAGTCATCGTTCTCACAACACCTGAGGACCAGTCATTCGAAATGACTTCTCCATGCATTTTATGCATTGGTAAAAGCACTATGATGAAAAGTGTGATATGTTTTCAGGTATCTCCTATACTAATAGAGCCACATGCTCACCGGTTTGCCACATGATGTAGGCCTATGGACTGAACAAGAAACCACCAAAAAATTTTAACCAGTCATCGTTCTCACAACACTGAGGACCAGTCAATCGAAATGACTTTCCATGCATTTTATGCATTGGTAAAAGCACTATGAGTGTGATATGTTTTCAGTATCTCCTATACTAATCGAGCCACATGCTCACCGGTTTGCCACATGATGTAGGCCTATGGACTGAACAAGAAACCACCAAAAATTTTAACCAGTCATCGTTCTCACAACACTGAGGACCAGTCATTCGAAATGACTTCTCCATGCATTTTATGCATTGGTAAAAGCACTATGATGAAAAGTGTGATATGTTTTCAGTATCTCCTATACTAATAGAGCCACATGCTCACCGGTTTGCCACATGATGTAGGCCTATGGACTGAACAAGAAACCACCAAAAATTTTAACCAGTCATCGTTCTCACAACACTGAGGACCAGTCATTCGAAATGACTTCTCCATGCATTTATGCATTGGTAAAAGCACTATGATTGAAAAGTGTGATATGTTTTCAGGTATCTCCTATACTAATAGAGCCACATGCTCACCGGTTTGCCACATGATGTAGGCCTATGGACTGAACAAGAAACCACCAAAAATTTTAACCAGTCATCAGTTCTCACAACACTGAGGACCAGTCATTCGAAATGACTTCTCCATGCATTTTATGCATTGGTAAAAGCACTATGATGAAAAGTGTGATATGTTTTCAGGTATCTCCTATACTAATAGAGCCACATGCTCACACGGTTTGCCACATGATGTAGGCCTATGGACTGAACAAGAAACCACCAAAAATTTTAACCAGTCATCGTTCTCACAACACTGAGGACCAGTCATTCGAAATGACTTCTCCATGCATTTTATGCATTGGTAAAAGCACTATGATGAAAAGTGTGATATGTTTTCAGTATCTCCCTATACTAATAGAGCCACATGCTCACTCGGTTTGCCACATGATGTAGGCCTATGGACTGAACAAGAAACCACCAAAAATTTTAACCAGTCATCGTTCTCACAACACTGAAGGACCAGTCATTCGAAATGACTTCTCCATGCATTTTATGCATTGGTAAAAGCACTATGATGAAAAGTGTGATATGTTTTCAGGTATCTCCTATACTAATAGAGCCACATGCTCACCGGTTTGCCGACATGATGTAGGCCTATGGACTGAACAAGAACCACCAAAAATTTTAACCAGTCATCGTTCTCACAACACTGAGGACCAGTCATTCGAAATGACTTCTCCATGCATTTTATGCATTGGTAAAAGCACTATGATGAAAAGTGTGATATGTTTTCAGGTATCTCCTATACTAATAGAGCCACATGCTCACCGGTTTGCCACATGATGTAGGCCTATGGACTGAACAAGAAACCACCAAAAATTTTAACCAGTCATCGTTCTCACAACACTGAGGACCAGTCATTCGAAATGACTTCTCCATGCATTTTATGCATTGGTAAAAGCACTATGATGAAAAGTGTGATATGTTTTCAGGTATCTCCTATACTAATAGAGCCACATGCTCACCGGTTTGCCACATGATGTAGGCCTATGGACTGAACAAGAAACCACCAAAAATTTTAACCAGTCATCGTTCTCACAACACTGAGGACCAGTCATTCGAAATGACTTCTCCATGCATTTTATGCATTGGTAAAAGCACTATGATGAAAAGTGTGATATGTTTTCAGGTATCTCCTATACTAATAGAGCCACATGCTCACCGGTTTGCCACATGATGTAGGCCTATGGACTGAACAAGAAACCACCAAAAATTTAACCAGTCATCGTTCTCACAACACTGAGGACCAGTCATTCGAAATGACTTCTCCATGCATTTTATGCATTGGTAAAAGCACTATGATGAAAAGTGTGATATGTTTTCAGGTATCTCCTATACTAATAGAGCCACATGCTCACCGGTTTGCCACATGATGTAGGCCTATGGACTGAACAAGAAACCACCAAAAATTTTAACCAGTCATCGTTCTCACAACACTGAGGACCAGTCATTCGAAATGACTTCTCCATGCATTTTATGCATTGGTAAAAGCACTATGATGAAAAGTGTGATATGTTTTCAGGTATCTCCTATACTAATAGAGCCACATGCTCACCGGTTTGCCACATGATGTAGGCCTATGGACTGAACAAGAAACCACCAAAAATTTTAACCAGTCATCGTTCTCACAACACTGAGGACCAGTCATTCGAAATGACTTCTCCATGCATTTTATGCATTGGTAAAAGCACTATGATGAAAAGTGTGATATGTTTTCAGGTATCTCCTATACTAATAGAGCCACATGCTCACCGGTTTGCCACATGATGTAGGCCTATGGACTGAACAAGAAACCACCAAAAATTTTAACCAGTCATCGTTCTCACAACACTGAGGACCAGTCATTCGAAATGACTTCTCCATGCATTTTATGCATTGGTAAAAGCACTATGATGAAAAGTGTGATATGTTTTCAGGTATCTCCTATACTAATAGAGCCACATGCTCACCGGTTTGCCACATGATGTAGGCCTATGGACTGAACAAGAAACCACCAAAAATTTTAACCAGTCATCGTTCTCACAACACTGAGGACCAGTCATTCGAAATGACTTCTCCATGCATTTTATGCATTGGTAAAAGCACTATGATGAAAAGTGTGATATGTTTTCAGGTATCTCCTATACTAATAGAGCCACATGCTCACCGGTTTGCCACATGATGTAGGCCTATGGACTGAACAAGAAACCACCAAAAATTTTAACCAGTCATCGTTCTCACAACACTGAGGACCAGTCATTCGAAATGACTTCTCCATGCATTTTATGCATTGGTAAAAGCACTATGATGAAAAGTGTGATATGTTTTCAGGTATCTCCTATACTAATAGAGCCACATGCTCACCGGTTTGCCACATGATGTAGGCCTATGGACTGAACAAGAAACCACCAAAAATTTTAACCAGTCATCGTTCTCACAACACTGAGGACCAGTCATTCGAAATGACTTCTCCATGCATTTTATGCATTGGTAAAAGCACTATGATGAAAAGTGTGATATGTTTTCAGGTATCTCCTATACTAATAGAGCCACATGCTCACCGGTTTGCCACATGATGTAGGCCTATGGACTGAACAAGAAACCACCAAAAATTTTAACCAGTCATCGTTCTCACAACACTGAGGACCAGTCATTCGAAATGACTTCTCCATGCATTTTATGCATTGGTAAAAGCACTATGATGAAAAGTGTGATATGTTTTCAGGTATCTCCTATACTAATAGAGCCACATGCTCACCGGTTTGCCACATGATGTAGGCCTATGGACTGAACAAGAAACCACCAAAAATTTTAACCAGTCATCGTTCTCACAACACTGAGGACCAGTCATTCGAAATGACTTCTCCATGCATTTTATGCATTGGTAAAAGCACTATGATGAAAAGTGTGATATGTTTTCAGGTATCTCCTATACTAATAGAGCCACATGCTCACCGGTTTGCCACATGATGTAGGCCTATGGACTGAACAAGAAACCACCAAAAATTTTAACCAGTCATCGTTCTCACAACACTGAGGACCAGTCATTCGAAATGACTTCTCCATGCATTTTATGCATTGGTAAAAGCACTATGATGAAAAGTGTGATATGTTTTCAGGTATCTCCTATACTAATAGAGCCACATGCTCACCGGTTTGCCACATGATGTAGGCCTATGGACTGAACAAGAAACCACCAAAAATTTTAACCAGTCATCGTTCTCACAACACTGAGGACCAGTCATTCGAAATGACTTCTCCATGCATTTTATGCATTGGTAAAAGCACTATGATGAAAAGTGTGATATGTTTTCAGGTATCTCCTATACTAATAGAGCCACATGCTCACCGGTTTGCCACATGATGTAGGCCTATGGACTGAACAAGAAACCACCAAAAATTTTAACCAGTCATCGTTCTCACAACACTGAGGACCAGTCATTCGAAATGACTTCTCCATGCATTTTATGCATTGGTAAAAGCACTATGATGAAAAGTGTGATATGTTTTCAGGTATCTCCTATACTAATAGAGCCACATGCTCACCGGTTTGCCACATGATGTAGGCCTATGGACTGAACAAGAAACCACCAAAAATTTTAACCAGTCATCGTTCTCACAACACTGAGGACCAGTCATTCGAAATGACTTCTCCATGCATTTTATGCATTGGTAAAAGCACTATGATGAAAAGTGTGATATGTTTTCAGGTATCTCCTATACTAATAGAGCCACATGCTCACCGGTTTGCCACATGATGTAGGCCTATGGACTGAACAAGAAACCACCAAAAATTTTAACCAGTCATCGTTCTCACAACACTGAGGACCAGTCATTCGAAATGACTTCTCCATGCATTTTATGCATTGGTAAAAGCACTATGATGAAAAGTGTGATATGTTTTCAGGTATCTCCTATACTAATAGAGCCACATGCTCACCGGTTTGCCACATGATGTAGGCCTATGGACTGAACAAGAAACCACCAAAAATTTTAACCAGTCATCGTTCTCACAACACTGAGGACCAGTCATTCGAAATGACTTCTCCATGCATTTTATGCATTGGTAAAAGCACTATGATGAAAAGTGTGATATGTTTTCAGGTATCTCCTATACTAATAGAGCCACATGCTCACCGGTTTGCCACATGATGTAGGCCTATGGACTGAACAAGAAACCACCAAAAATTTTAACCAGTCATCGTTCTCACAACACTGAGGACCAGTCATTCGAAATGACTTCTCCATGCATTTTATGCATTGGTAAAAGCACTATGATGAAAAGTGTGATATGTTTTCAGGTATCTCCTATACTAATAGAGCCACATGCTCACCGGTTTGCCACATGATGTAGGCCTATGGACTGAACAAGAAACCACCAAAAATTTTAACCAGTCATCGTTCTCACAACACTGAGGACCAGTCATTCGAAATGACTTCTCCATGCATTTTATGCATTGGTAAAAGCACTATGATGAAAAGTGTGATATGTTTTCAGGTATCTCCTATACTAATAGAGCCACATGCTCACCGGTTTGCCACATGATGTAGGCCTATGGACTGAACAAGAAACCACCAAAAATTTTAACCAGTCATCGTTCTCACAACACTGAGGACCAGTCATTCGAAATGACTTCTCCATGCATTTTATGCATTGGTAAAAGCACTATGATGAAAAGTGTGATATGTTTTCAGGTATCTCCTATACTAATAGAGCCACATGCTCACCGGTTTGCCACATGATGTAGGCCTATGGACTGAACAAGAAACCACCAAAAATTTTAACCAGTCATCGTTCTCACAACACTGAGGACCAGTCATTCGAAATGACTTCTCCATGCATTTTATGCATTGGTAAAAGCACTATGATGAAAAGTGTGATATGTTTTCAGGTATCTCCTATACTAATAGAGCCACATGCTCACCGGTTTGCCACATGATGTAGGCCTATGGACTGAACAAGAAACCACCAAAAATTTTAACCAGTCATCGTTCTCACAACACTGAGGACCAGTCATTCGAAATGACTTCTCCATGCATTTTATGCATTGGTAAAAGCACTATGATGAAAAGTGTGATATGTTTTCAGGTATCTCCTATACTAATAGAGCCACATGCTCACCGGTTTGCCACATGATGTAGGCCTATGGACTGAACAAGAAACCACCAAAAATTTTAACCAGTCATCGTTCTCACAACACTGAGGACCAGTCATTCGAAATGACTTCTCCATGCATTTTATGCATTGGTAAAAGCACTATGATGAAAAGTGTGATATGTTTTCAGGTATCTCCTATACTAATAGAGCCACATGCTCACCGGTTTGCCACATGATGTAGGCCTATGGACTGAACAAGAAACCACCAAAAATTTTAACCAGTCATCGTTCTCACAACACTGAGGACCAGTCATTCGAAATGACTTCTCCATGCATTTTATGCATTGGTAAAAGCACTATGATGAAAAGTGTGATATGTTTTCAGGTATCTCCTATACTAATAGAGCCACATGCTCACCGGTTTGCCACATGATGTAGGCCTATGGACTGAACAAGAAACCACCAAAAATTTTAACCAGTCATCGTTCTCACAACACTGAGGACCAGTCATTCGAAATGACTTCTCCATGCATTTTATGCATTGGTAAAAGCACTATGATGAAAAGTGTGATATGTTTTCAGGTATCTCCTATACTAATAGAGCCACATGCTCACCGGTTTGCCACATGATGTAGGCCTATGGACTGAACAAGAAACCACCAAAAATTTTAACCAGTCATCGTTCTCACAACACTGAGGACCAGTCATTCGAAATGACTTCTCCATGCATTTTATGCATTGGTAAAAGCACTATGATGAAAAGTGTGATATGTTTTCAGGTATCTCCTATACTAATAGAGCCACATGCTCACCGGTTTGCCACATGATGTAGGCCTATGGACTGAACAAGAAACCACCAAAAATTTTAACCAGTCATCGTTCTCACAACACTGAGGACCAGTCATTCGAAATGACTTCTCCATGCATTTTATGCATTGGTAACTAGCACTATGATGAAAAGTGTGATATGTTTTCAGGTATCTCCTATACTAATAGAGCCACATGCTCACCGGTTTGCCACATGATGTAGGCCTATGGACTGAACAAGAAACCACCAAAAATTTTAACCAGTCATCGTTCTCACAACACTGAGGACCAGTCATTCGAAATGACTTCTCCATGCATTTTATGCATTGGTAAAAGCACTATGATGAAAAGTGTGATATGTTTTCAGGTATCTCCTATACTAATAGAGCCACATGCTCACCGGTTTGCCACATGATGTAGGCCTATGGACTGAACAAGAAACCACCAAAAATTTTAACCAGTCATCGTTCTCACAACACTGAGGACCAGTCATTCGAAATGACTTCTCCATGCATTTTATGCATTGGTAAAAGCACTATGATGAAAAGTGTGATATGTTTTCAGGTATCTCCTATACTAATAGAGCCACATGCTCACCGGTTTGCCACATGATGTAGGCCTATGGACTGAACAAGAAACCACCAAAAATTTTAACCAGTCATCGTTCTCACAACACTGAGGACCAGTCATTCGAAATGACTTCTCCATGCATTTTATGCATTGGTAAAAGCACTATGATGAAAAGTGTGATATGTTTTCAGGTATCTCCTATACTAATAGAGCCACATGCTCACCGGTTTGCCACATGATGTAGGCCTATGGACTGAACAAGAAACCACCAAAAATTTTAACCAGTCATCGTTCTCACAACACTGAGGACCAGTCATTCGAAATGACTTCTCCATGCATTTTATGCATTGGTAAAAGCACTATGATGAAAAGTGTGATATGTTTTCAGGTATCTCCTATACTAATAGAGCCACATGCTCACCGGTTTGCCACATGATGTAGGCCTATGGACTGAACAAGAAACCACCAAAAATTTTAACCAGTCATCGTTCTCACAACACTGAGGACCAGTCATTCGAAATGACTTCTCCATGCATTTTATGCATTGGTAAAAGCACTATGATGAAAAGTGTGATATGTTTTCAGGTATCTCCTATACTAATAGAGCCACATGCTCACCGGTTTGCCACATGATGTAGGCCTATGGACTGAACAAGAAACCACCAAAAATTTTAACCAGTCATCGTTCTCACAACACTGAGGACCAGTCATTCGAAATGACTTCTCCATGCATTTTATGCATTGGTAAAAGCACTATGATGAAAAGTGTGATATGTTTTCAGGTATCTCCTATACTAATAGAGCCACATGCTCACCGGTTTGCCACATGATGTAGGCCTATGGACTGAACAAGAAACCACCAAAAATTTTAACCAGTCATCGTTCTCACAACACTGAGGACCAGTCATTCGAAATGACTTCTCCATGCATTTTATGCATTGGTAAAAGCACTATGATGAAAAGTGTGATATGTTTTCAGGTATCTCCTATACTAATAGAGCCACATGCTCACCGGTTTGCCACATGATGTAGGCCTATGGACTGAACAAGAAACCACCAAAAATTTTAACCAGTCATCGTTCTCACAACACTGAGGACCAGTCATTCGAAATGACTTCTCCATGCATTTTATGCATTGGTAAAAGCACTATGATGAAAAGTGTGATATGTTTTCAGGTATCTCCTATACTAATAGAGCCACATGCTCACCGGTTTGCCACATGATGTAGGCCTATGGACTGAACAAGAAACCACCAAAAATTTTAACCAGTCATCGTTCTCACAACACTGAGGACCAGTCATTCGAAATGACTTCTCCATGCATTTTATGCATTGGTAAAAGCACTATGATGAAAAGTGTGATATGTTTTCAGGTATCTCCTATACTAATAGAGCCACATGCTCACCGGTTTGCCACATGATGTAGGCCTATGGACTGAACAAGAAACCACCAAAAATTTTAACCAGTCATCGTTCTCACAACACTGAGGACCAGTCATTCGAAATGACTTCTCCATGCATTTTATGCATTGGTAAAAGCACTATGATGAAAAGTGTGATATGTTTTCAGGTATCTCCTATACTAATAGAGCCACATGCTCACCGGTTTGCCACATGATGTAGGCCTATGGACTGAACAAGAAACCACCAAAAATTTTAACCAGTCATCGTTCTCACAACACTGAGGACCAGTCATTCGAAATGACTTCTCCATGCATTTTATGCATTGGTAAAAGCACTATGATGAAAAGTGTGATATGTTTTCAGGTATCTCCTATACTAATAGAGCCACATGCTCACCGGTTTGCCACATGATGTAGGCCTATGGACTGAACAAGAAACCACCAAAAATTTTAACCAGTCATCGTTCTCACAACACTGAGGACCAGTCATTCGAAATGACTTCTCCATGCATTTTATGCATTGGTAAAAGCACTATGATGAAAAGTGTGATATGTTTTCAGGTATCTCCTATACTAATAGAGCCACATGCTCACCGGTTTGCCACATGATGTAGGCCTATGGACTGAACAAGAAACCACCAAAAATTTTAACCAGTCATCGTTCTCACAACACTGAGGACCAGTCATTCGAAATGACTTCTCCATGCATTTTATGCATTGGTAAAAGCACTATGATGAAAAGTGTGATATGTTTTCAGGTATCTCCTATACTAATAGAGCCACATGCTCACCGGTTTGCCACATGATGTAGGCCTATGGACTGAACAAGAAACCACCAAAAATTTTAACCAGTCATCGTTCTCACAACACTGAGGACCAGTCATTCGAAATGACTTCTCCATGCATTTTATGCATTGGTAAAAGCACTATGATGAAAAGTGTGATATGTTTTCAGGTATCTCCTATACTAATAGAGCCACATGCTCACCGGTTTGCCACATGATGTAGGCCTATGGACTGAACAAGAAACCACCAAAAATTTTAACCAGTCATCGTTCTCACAACACTGAGGACCAGTCATTCGAAATGACTTCTCCATGCATTTTATGCATTGGTAAAAGCACTATGATGAAAAGTGTGATATGTTTTCAGGTATCTCCTATACTAATAGAGCCACATGCTCACCGGTTTGCCACATGATGTAGGCCTATGGACTGAACAAGAAACCACCAAAAATTTTAACCAGTCATCGTTCTCACAACACTGAGGACCAGTCATTCGAAATGACTTCTCCATGCATTTTATGCATTGGTAAAAGCACTATGATGAAAAGTGTGATATGTTTTCAGGTATCTCCTATACTAATAGAGCCACATGCTCACCGGTTTGCCACATGATGTAGGCCTATGGACTGAACAAGAAACCACCAAAAATTTTAACCAGTCATCGTTCTCACAACACTGAGGACCAGTCATTCGAAATGACTTCTCCATGCATTTTATGCATTGGTAAAAGCACTATGATGAAAAGTGTGATATGTTTTCAGGTATCTCCTATACTAATAGAGCCACATGCTCACCGGTTTGCCACATGATGTAGGCCTATGGACTGAACAAGAAACCACCAAAAATTTTAACCAGTCATCGTTCTCACAACACTGAGGACCAGTCATTCGAAATGACTTCTCCATGCATTTTATGCATTGGTAAAAGCACTATGATGAAAAGTGTGATATGTTTTCAGGTATCTCCTATACTAATAGAGCCACATGCTCACCGGTTTGCCACATGATGTAGGCCTATGGACTGAACAAGAAACCACCAAAAATTTTAACCAGTCATCGTTCTCACAACACTGAGGACCAGTCATTCGAAATGACTTCTCCATGCATTTTATGCATTGGTAAAAGCACTATGATGAAAAGTGTGATATGTTTTCAGGTATCTCCTATACTAATAGAGCCACATGCTCACCGGTTTGCCACATGATGTAGGCCTATGGACTGAACAAGAAACCACCAAAAATTTTAACCAGTCATCGTTCTCACAACACTGAGGACCAGTCATTCGAAATGACTTCTCCATGCATTTTATGCATTGGTAAAAGCACTATGATGAAAAGTGTGATATGTTTTCAGGTATCTCCTATACTAATAGAGCCACATGCTCACCGGTTTGCCACATGATGTAGGCCTATGGACTGAACAAGAAACCACCAAAAATTTTAACCAGTCATCGTTCTCACAACACTGAGGACCAGTCATTCGAAATGACTTCTCCATGCATTTTATGCATTGGTAAAAGCACTATGATGAAAAGTGTGATATGTTTTCAGGTATCTCCTATACTAATAGAGCCACATGCTCACCGGTTTGCCACATGATGTAGGCCTATGGACTGAACAAGAAACCACCAAAAATTTTAACCAGTCATCGTTCTCACAACACTGAGGACCAGTCATTCGAAATGACTTCTCCATGCATTTTATGCATTGGTAAAAGCACTATGATGAAAAGTGTGATATGTTTTCAGGTATCTCCTATACTAATAGAGCCACATGCTCACCGGTTTGCCACATGATGTAGGCCTATGGACTGAACAAGAAACCACCAAAAATTTTAACCAGTCATCGTTCTCACAACACTGAGGACCAGTCATTCGAAATGACTTCTCCATGCATTTTATGCATTGGTAAAAGCACTATGATGAAAAGTGTGATATGTTTTCAGGTATCTCCTATACTAATAGAGCCACATGCTCACCGGTTTGCCACATGATGTAGGCCTATGGACTGAACAAGAAACCACCAAAAATTTTAACCAGTCATCGTTCTCACAACACTGAGGACCAGTCATTCGAAATGACTTCTCCATGCATTTTATGCATTGGTAAAAGCACTATGATGAAAAGTGTGATATGTTTTCAGGTATCTCCTATACTAATAGAGCCACATGCTCACCGGTTTGCCACATGATGTAGGCCTATGGACTGAACAAGAAACCACCAAAAATTTTAACCAGTCATCGTTCTCACAACACTGAGGACCAGTCATTCGAAATGACTTCTCCATGCATTTTATGCATTGGTAAAAGCACTATGATGAAAAGTGTGATATGTTTTCAGGTATCTCCTATACTAATAGAGCCACATGCTCACCGGTTTGCCACATGATGTAGGCCTATGGACTGAACAAGAAACCACCAAAAATTTTAACCAGTCATCGTTCTCACAACACTGAGGACCAGTCATTCGAAATGACTTCTCCATGCATTTTATGCATTGGTAAAAGCACTATGATGAAAAGTGTGATATGTTTTCAGGTATCTCCTATACTAATAGAGCCACATGCTCACCGGTTTGCCACATGATGTAGGCCTATGGACTGAACAAGAAACCACCAAAAATTTTAACCAGTCATCGTTCTCACAACACTGAGGACCAGTCATTCGAAATGACTTCTCCATGCATTTTATGCATTGGTAAAAGCACTATGATGAAAAGTGTGATATGTTTTCAGGTATCTCCTATACTAATAGAGCCACATGCTCACCGGTTTGCCACATGATGTAGGCCTATGGACTGAACAAGAAACCACCAAAAATTTTAACCAGTCATCGTTCTCACAACACTGAGGACCAGTCATTCGAAATGACTTCTCCATGCATTTTATGCATTGGTAAAAGCACTATGATGAAAAGTGTGATATGTTTTCAGGTATCTCCTATACTAATAGAGCCACATGCTCACCGGTTTGCCACATGATGTAGGCCTATGGACTGAACAAGAAACCACCAAAAATTTTAACCAGTCATCGTTCTCACAACACTGAGGACCAGTCATTCGAAATGACTTCTCCATGCATTTTATGCATTGGTAAAAGCACTATGATGAAAAGTGTGATATGTTTTCAGGTATCTCCTATACTAATAGAGCCACATGCTCACCGGTTTGCCACATGATGTAGGCCTATGGACTGAACAAGAAACCACCAAAAATTTTAACCAGTCATCGTTCTCACAACACTGAGGACCAGTCATTCGAAATGACTTCTCCATGCATTTTATGCATTGGTAAAAGCACTATGATGAAAAGTGTGATATGTTTTCAGGTATCTCCTATACTAATAGAGCCACATGCTCACCGGTTTGCCACATGATGTAGGCCTATGGACTGAACAAGAAACCACCAAAAATTTTAACCAGTCATCGTTCTCACAACACTGAGGACCAGTCATTCGAAATGACTTCTCCATGCATTTTATGCATTGGTAAAAGCACTATGATGAAAAGTGTGATATGTTTTCAGGTATCTCCTATACTAATAGAGCCACATGCTCACCGGTTTGCCACATGATGTAGGCCTATGGACTGAACAAGAAACCACCAAAAATTTTAACCAGTCATCGTTCTCACAACACTGAGGACCAGTCATTCGAAATGACTTCTCCATGCATTTTATGCATTGGTAAAAGCACTATGATGAAAAGTGTGATATGTTTTCAGGTATCTCCTATACTAATAGAGCCACATGCTCACCGGTTTGCCACATGATGTAGGCCTATGGACTGAACAAGAAACCACCAAAAATTTTAACCAGTCATCGTTCTCACAACACTGAGGACCAGTCATTCGAAATGACTTCTCCATGCATTTTATGCATTGGTAAAAGCACTATGATGAAAAGTGTGATATGTTTTCAGGTATCTCCTATACTAATAGAGCCACATGCTCACCGGTTTGCCACATGATGTAGGCCTATGGACTGAACAAGAAACCACCAAAAATTTTAACCAGTCATCGTTCTCACAACACTGAGGACCAGTCATTCGAAATGACTTCTCCATGCATTTTATGCATTGGTAAAAGCACTATGATGAAAAGTGTGATATGTTTTCAGGTATCTCCTATACTAATAGAGCCACATGCTCACCGGTTTGCCACATGATGTAGGCCTATGGACTGAACAAGAAACCACCAAAAATTTTAACCAGTCATCGTTCTCACAACACTGAGGACCAGTCATTCGAAATGACTTCTCCATGCATTTTATGCATTGGTAAAAGCACTATGATGAAAAGTGTGATATGTTTTCAGGTATCTCCTATACTAATAGAGCCACATGCTCACCGGTTTGCCACATGATGTAGGCCTATGGACTGAACAAGAAACCACCAAAAATTTTAACCAGTCATCGTTCTCACAACACTGAGGACCAGTCATTCGAAATGACTTCTCCATGCATTTTATGCATTGGTAAAAGCACTATGATGAAAAGTGTGATATGTTTTCAGGTATCTCCTATACTAATAGAGCCACATGCTCACCGGTTTGCCACATGATGTAGGCCTATGGACTGAACAAGAAACCACCAAAAATTTTAACCAGTCATCGTTCTCACAACACTGAGGACCAGTCATTCGAAATGACTTCTCCATGCATTTTATGCATTGGTAAAAGCACTATGATGAAAAGTGTGATATGTTTTCAGGTATCTCCTATACTAATAGAGCCACATGCTCACCGGTTTGCCACATGATGTAGGCCTATGGACTGAACAAGAAACCACCAAAAATTTTAACCAGTCATCGTTCTCACAACACTGAGGACCAGTCATTCGAAATGACTTCTCCATGCATTTTATGCATTGGTAAAAGCACTATGATGAAAAGTGTGATATGTTTTCAGGTATCTCCTATACTAATAGAGCCACATGCTCACCGGTTTGCCACATGATGTAGGCCTATGGACTGAACAAGAAACCACCAAAAATTTTAACCAGTCATCGTTCTCACAACACTGAGGACCAGTCATTCGAAATGACTTCTCCATGCATTTTATGCATTGGTAAAAGCACTATGATGAAAAGTGTGATATGTTTTCAGGTATCTCCTATACTAATAGAGCCACATGCTCACCGGTTTGCCACATGATGTAGGCCTATGGACTGAACAAGAAACCACCAAAAATTTTAACCAGTCATCGTTCTCACAACACTGAGGACCAGTCATTCGAAATGACTTCTCCATGCATTTTATGCATTGGTAAAAGCACTATGATGAAAAGTGTGATATGTTTTCAGGTATCTCCTATACTAATAGAGCCACATGCTCACCGGTTTGCCACATGATGTAGGCCTATGGACTGAACAAGAAACCACCAAAAATTTTAACCAGTCATCGTTCTCACAACACTGAGGACCAGTCATTCGAAATGACTTCTCCATGCATTTTATGCATTGGTAAAAGCACTATGATGAAAAGTGTGATATGTTTTCAGGTATCTCCTATACTAATAGAGCCACATGCTCACCGGTTTGCCACATGATGTAGGCCTATGGACTGAACAAGAAACCACCAAAAATTTTAACCAGTCATCGTTCTCACAACACTGAGGACCAGTCATTCGAAATGACTTCTCCATGCATTTTATGCATTGGTAAAAGCACTATGATGAAAAGTGTGATATGTTTTCAGGTATCTCCTATACTAATAGAGCCACATGCTCACCGGTTTGCCACATGATGTAGGCCTATGGACTGAACAAGAAACCACCAAAAATTTTAACCAGTCATCGTTCTCACAACACTGAGGACCAGTCATTCGAAATGACTTCTCCATGCATTTTATGCATTGGTAAAAGCACTATGATGAAAAGTGTGATATGTTTTCAGGTATCTCCTATACTAATAGAGCCACATGCTCACCGGTTTGCCACATGATGTAGGCCTATGGACTGAACAAGAAACCACCAAAAATTTTAACCAGTCATCGTTCTCACAACACTGAGGACCAGTCATTCGAAATGACTTCTCCATGCATTTTATGCATTGGTAAAAGCACTATGATGAAAAGTGTGATATGTTTTCAGGTATCTCCTATACTAATAGAGCCACATGCTCACCGGTTTGCCACATGATGTAGGCCTATGGACTGAACAAGAAACCACCAAAAATTTTAACCAGTCATCGTTCTCACAACACTGAGGACCAGTCATTCGAAATGACTTCTCCATGCATTTTATGCATTGGTAAAAGCACTATGATGAAAAGTGTGATATGTTTTCAGGTATCTCCTATACTAATAGAGCCACATGCTCACCGGTTTGCCACATGATGTAGGCCTATGGACTGAACAAGAAACCACCAAAAATTTTAACCAGTCATCGTTCTCACAACACTGAGGACCAGTCATTCGAAATGACTTCTCCATGCATTTTATGCATTGGTAAAAGCACTATGATGAAAAGTGTGATTATGTTTTCAGGTATCTCCTATACTAATAGAGGCCACAATGCTCACCGGTTTGCCACATGATGTAGGCCTATGGACTGAACAAGAAACCACCAAAATTTTAACCAGTCATCGTTCTCACAACACTGAGGACAGTCATTCGAAATGGACTCTCCATGCATTTTATGCATTGGTAAAAGCACTATGATGAAAAGTGTGATATTTTTTCAGGTATCTCCTATACTAATAGAGCCACATGCTCACCGGTTTGCCACATGATGTAGGCCTATGGACTGAACAAGAAACCACCAAAAATTTTAACCAGTCATCGTTCTCACAACACTGAGGACCAGTCATTCGAAATGACTTCTCCATGCATTTTATGCATTGGTAAAAGCACTATGATGAAAAGTGTGATATGTTTTCATGTATCTCCTATACTAAAAGAGCCACATGCTCACCGTTTGCCACATGATGTAGGCCTATGGACTGAACAAGAAACCACCAAAAATTTTAACCAGTCATCGTTCTCACACACTGAGGACCAGTCGTTCGAAATGACTTCTCCATGCATTTTATGCATTGGTAAAAGCACTATGATGAAAAGTGTGATATGTTTTCAGGTATCTCCTATACTAATAGAGCCACATGCTCACCGGTTTGCCACATGATGTAGGCCTATGGACTGAACAAGAAACCACCAAAAATTTTAACCAGTCAATCGTTCTCACAACACTGAGGACCAGTCATTCGAAATGACTTCTCCATGCAATTTTATGCATTGGTAAAAGCACTATGATGAAAAGTGTGATATGTTTTCAGGTATCTCCTATACTAATAGAGCCACATGCTCACCGGTTTGCCACATGATGTAGGCCTATGGACTGAACAAGAAACCACCAAAAATTTTAACCAGTCATCGTTCTCACAACACTGAGGACCAGTCATTCGAAATGACTTCTCCATGCATTTTATGCATTGGTAAAAGCACTATGATGAAAAGTGTGATATGTTTTCAGGTATCTCTCCTATACTAATAGAGCCACATGCTCACCGGTTTGCCACATGATGTAGGCCTATGGACTGAACAAGAAACCACCAAAAATTTTAACCAGTCATCGTTCTCACAACACTGAGGACCAGTCGTTCGAAATGACTTCTCCATGCATTTTATGCATTGGTAAAAGCACTATGATGAAAAGTGTGATATGTTTTCAGGTATCTCCTATACTAATAGAGCCACATGCTCACCGGTTTGCCACATGATGTAGGCCTATGGACTGAACAAGAAACCCCCAAAAATTTTAACCAGTCATCGTTCTCACAACACTGAGGACCAGTCATTCGAAATGACTTCTCCATGCATTTTATGCATTGGTAAAAGCACTATGATGAAAAGTGTGATATGTTTTCAGGTATCTCCTATACTAATAGAGCCACATGCTCACCGGTTTGCCACATGATGTAGGCCTATGGACTGAACAAGAAACCACCAAAAATTTTAACCAGTCATCGTTCTCACAACACTGAGGACCAGTCATTCGAAATGACTTCTCCATGCATTTTATGCATTGGTAAAAGCACTATGATGAAAAGTGTGATATGTTTTCAGGTATCTCCTATACTAATAGAGCCACATGCTCACCGGTTTGCCACATGATGTAGGCCTATGGACTGAACAAGAAACCACCAAAAATTTTAACCAGTCATCGTTCTCACAACACTGAGGACCAGTCATTCGAAATGACTTCTCCATGCATTTTATGCATTGGTAAAAGCACTATGATGAAAAGTGTGATATGTTTTCAGGTATCTCCTATACTAATAGAGCCACATGCTCACCGGTTTGCCACATGATGTAGGCCTATGGACTGAACAAGAAACCACCAAAAATTTTAACCAGTCATCGTTCTCACAACACTGAGGACCAGTCATTCGAAATGACTTCTCCATGCATTTTATGCATTGGTAAAAGCACTATGATGAAAAGTGTGATATGTTTTCAGGTATCTCCTATACTAATAGAGCCACATGCTCACCGGTTTGCCACATGATGTAGGCCTATGGACTGAACAAGAAACCACCAAAAATTTTAACCAGTCATCGTTCTCACAACACTGAGGACCAGTCATTCGAAATGACTTCTCCATGCATTTTATGCATTGGTAAAAGCACTATGATGAAAAGTGTGATATGTTTTCAGGTATCTCCTATACTAATAGAGCCACATGCTCACCGGTTTGCCACATGATGTAGGCCTATGGACTGAACAAGAAACCACCAAAAATTTTAACCAGTCATCGTTCTCACAACACTGAGGACCAGTCATTCGAAATGACTTCTCCATGCATTTTATGCATTGGTAAAAGCACTATGATGAAAAGTGTGATATGTTTTCAGGTATCTCCTATACTAATAGAGCCACATGCTCACCGGTTTGCCACATGATGTAGGCCTATGGACTGAACAAGAAACCACCAAAAATTTTAACCAGTCATCGTTCTCACAACACTGAGGACCAGTCATTCGAAATGACTTCTCCATGCATTTTATGCATTGGTAAAAGCACTATGATGAAAAGTGTGATATGTTTTCAGGTATCTCCTATACTAATAGAGCCACATGCTCACCGGTTTGCCACATGATGTAGGCCTATGGACTGAACAAGAAACCACCAAAAATTTTAACCAGTCATCGTTCTCACAACACTGAGGACCAGTCATTCGAAATGACTTCTCCATGCATTTTATGCATTGGTAAAAGCACTATGATGAAAAGTGTGATATGTTTTCAGGTATCTCTATACTAATAGAGCCACATGCTCACCGGTTTGCCACATGATGTAGGCCTATGGACTGAACAAGAAACCACCAAAATTTTAACCAGTCATCGTTCTCACAACACTGAGGACCAGTCATTCGAAATGACTTCTCCATGCATTTTATGCATTGGTAAAAGCACTATGATGAAAAGTGTGATATGTTTTCAGGTATCTCCTATACTAATAGAGCCACATGCTCACCGGTTTGCCACATGATGTAGGCCTATGGACTGAACAAGAAACCACCAAAAATTTTAACCAGTCATCGTTCTCACAACACTGAGGACCAGTCATTCGAAATGACTTCTCCATGCATTTTATGCATTGGTAAAAGCACTATGATGAAAAGTGTGATATGTTTTCAGGTATCTCCTATACTAATAGAGCCACATGCTCACCGGTTTGCCACATGATGTAGGCCTATGGACTGAACAAGAAACCACCAAAAATTTTAACCAGTCATCGTTCTCACAACACTGAGGACCAGTCATTCGAAATGACTTCTCCATGCATTTTATGCATTGGTAAAAAGCACTATGATGAAAAGTGTGATATGTTTTCAGGTATCTCCTATACTAATAGAGCCACATGCTCACACGGTTTGCCACATGATGTAGGCCTATGGACTGAACAAGAAACCACCAAAAATTTTAACCAGTCATCGTTCTCACAACACTGAGGACCAGTCATTCGAAATGACTTCTCCATGCATTTTATGCATTGGTAAAAGCACTATGATGAAAAGTGTGATATGTTTTCAGGTATCTCCTATACTAATAGAGCCACATGCTCACCGGTTTGCCACATGATGTAGGCCTATGGACTGAACAAGAAACCACCAAAAATTTTAACCAGTCATCGTTCTCACAACACTGAGGACCAGTCATTCGAAATGACTTCATGCATTTTATGCATTGGTAAAAGCACTATGATGAAAAGTGTGATAAGTTTTCAGGTATCTCCTATACTAATAGAGCCACATGCTCACCGGTTTGCCACATGATGTAGGCCTATAGACTGAACAAGAAACCACCAAAAATTTTAACCAGTCATCGTTCTCACAACACTGAGGACCAGTCATTCGAAATGACTTCTCCATGCATTTTATGCATTGGTAAAAGCACTATGATGAAAAGTGTGATATGTTTTCAGGTATCTCCTATACTAATAGAGCCACATGCTCACCGGTTTGCCACATGATGTAGGCCTATGGACTGAACAAGAAACCACCAAAAATTTTAACCAGTCATCGTTCTCACAACACTGAGGACCAGTCATTCGAAATGACTTCTCCATGCATTTTATGCATTGGTAAAAGCACTATGATGAAAAGTGTGATATGTTTTCAGGTATCTCCTATACTAATAGAGCCACATGCTCACCGGTTTGCCACATGATGTAGGCCTATGGACTGAACAAGAAATCACCAAAAATTTTAACCAGTCATCGTTCTCACAACACTGAGGACCAGTCATTCGAAATGACTTCTCCATGCATTTATGCATTGGTAATAGCACTATGATGAAAAGTGTGATATGTTTTCAGGTATCTCCTATACTAATAGAGCCACATGCTCACCGGTTTGCCACATGATGTAGGCCTATGGACTGAACAAGAAACCACCAAAAATTTTAACCAGTCATCGTTCTCACAACACTGAGGACCAGTCATTCGAAATGACTTCTCCATGCATTTTATGCATTGGTAAAAGCACTATGATGAAAAGTGTGATATGTTTTCAGGTATCTCCTATATTAATAGAGCCACATGCTCACCGGTTTGCCACATGATGTAGGCCTATGGACTGAACAAGAAACCACCAAAAATTTTAACCAGTCATCGTTCTCACAACACTGAGGACCAGTCATTCGAAATGACTTCTCCATGCATTTTATGCATTGGTAAAAGCACTATGATGAAAAGTGTGATATGTTTTCAGGTATCTCCTATACTAATAGAGCCACATGCTCACCGGTTTGCCACATGATGTAGGCCTATGGACTGAACAAGAAACCACCAAAAATTTTAACCAGTCATCGTTCTCACAACACTGAGGACCAGTCATTCGAAATGACTTCTCCATGCATTTTATGCATTGGTAAATGCACTATGATGAAAAGTGTGATATGTTTTCAGGTATCTCCTATACTAATAGAGCCACATGCTCACCGGTTTGCCACATGATGTAGGCCTATGGACTGAACAAGAAACCACCAAAAATTTTAACCAGTCATCGTTCTCACAACACTGAGGACCAGTCATTCGAATGACTTCTCCATGCATTTTATGCATTGGTAAAAGCACTATGATGAAAAGTGTGATATGTTTTCAGGTATCTCCTATATTAATAGAGCCACATGCTCACCGGTTTGCCACATGATGTAGGCCTATGGACTGAACAAGAAACCACCAAAAATTTTAACCAGTCATCGTTCTCACAACACTGAGGACCAGTCATTCGAAATGACTTCTCCATGCATTTTATGCATTGGTAAAAGCACTATGATAAAAAATTGTGATATGTTTTCAGGTATCTTCTCCTATACTAATAGAGCCACATGCTCACCGGTTTGCCACATGATGTAGGCCTATGGACGGAACAAGAAACCACCAAAAATTTTAACCAGTCATCGTTCTCACAACACTGAGGACCAGTCATTCGAAATGACTTCTCCATGCATTTTATGCATTGGTAAAAGCACTATGATGAAAAGTGTGATATGTTTTCAGGTATCTCCTATACTAATAGAGCCACATGCTCACCGGTTTGCCACATTATGTAGGCTATGGACTGAACAAGAAACCACCAAAAATTTTAACCAGTCATCGTTCTCACAACACTGAGGACCAGTCATTCGAAATGACTTCTCCATGCATTTTATGCATTGGTAAAAGCACTATGATGAAAAGTGTGATGTTTTCAGGTATCTCCTATACTAATAGAGCCACATGCTCACCGGTTTGCCACATGATGTAGGCCTATGGACTGAACAAGAAACCACCAAAAATTTTAACCAGTCATCGTTCTCACAACACTGAGGACCAGTCATTCGAAATGACTTCTCCATGCATTTTATGCATTGGTAAAAGCACTATGATGAAAAGTGTGATATGTTTTCAGGTATCTCCTATACTAATAGAGCCACATGCTCACCGGTTTTGCCACATGATGTAGGCCTATGGACTGAACAAGAAACCACCAAAAATTTTAACCAGTCATCGTTCTCACAATACTGAGGACCAGTCATTCGAAATGACTTCTCCATGCATTTTATGCATTGGTAAAAGCACTATGATGAAAAGTGTGATATGTTTTCAGGTATCTCCTATACTAATAGAGCCACATGCTCACCGGTTTGCCACATGATGTAGGCCTATGGACTGAACAAGAAACACCAAAAATTTTAACCAGTCATCGTTCTCACAACACTGAGGACCAGTCATTCGAAATGACTTCTCCATGCATTTTATGCATTGGTAAAAGCACTATGATGAAAAGTGTGATATGTTTTCAGGTATCTCCTATACTAATAGAGCCACATGCTCACCGGTTTGCCACATGATGTAGGCCTATGGACTGAACAAGAAACCACCAAAAATTTTAACCAGTCATCGTTCTCACAACACTGAGGGACCAGTCATTCGAAATGACTTCTCCATGCATTTTATGCATTGGTAAAAGCACTATGATGAAAAGTGTGATATGTTTTCAGGTATCTCCTATACTAATAGAGCCACATGCTCACCGGTTTGCCACATGATGTAGGCCTATGTACTGAACAAGAAACCACCAAAAATTTTAACCAGTCATCGTTCTCACAATACTGAGGACCAGTCATTCGAAATGACTTCTCCATGCATTTTATGCATTGGTAAAAGCACTATGATGAAAAGTGTGATATGTTTTCAGGTATCTCCTATACTAATAGAGCCACATGCTCACCGGTTTGCCACATGATGTAGGCCTATGGACTGAACAAGAAACCACCAAAAATTTTAACCAGTCATCGTTCTCACAACACTGAGGACCAGTCATTCGAAATGACTTCTCCATGCATTTTATGCATTGGTAAAAGCACTATGATGAAAAGTGTCATATGTTTTCAGGTATCTCCTATACTAATAGAGCCACATGCTCACCGGTTTGCCACATGATGTATGCCTATGGACTGAACAAGAAACCACCAAAAATTTTAACCAGTCATCGTTCTCACAACACTGAGGACCAGTCATTCGAAATGACTTCTCCATGCATTTTATGCATTGGTAAAAGCACTATGATGAAAAGTGTGATATGTTTTCAGGTATCTCCTATACTAATAGAGCCACATGCTCACCGGTTTGCCACATGATGTAGGCCTATGGACTGAACAAGAAACCACCAAAAATTTTAACCAGTCATCGTTCTCACAACACTGAGGACCAGTCATTCGAAATGACTTCTCCATGCATTTTATGTATTGGTAAAAGCACTATGATGAAAAGTGTGATAAGTTTTCAGGTATCTCCTATACTAATAGAGCCACATGCTCACCGGTTTGCCACATGATGTAGGCCTATGGACTGAACAAGAAACCACCAAAAATTTTAACCAGTCATCGTTCTCACAACACTGAGGACCAGTCATTCGAAATGACTTCTCCATGCATTTTATGCATTGGTAAAAGCACTATGATGAAAAGTGTGATATGTTTTCAGGTATCTCCTATACTAATAGAGCCACATGCTCACCGGTTTGCCACATGATGTAGGCCTATGGACTGAACAAGAAACCACCAAAAATTTTAACCAGTCATCGTTCTCACAACACTGAGGACCAGTCATTCGAAATGACTTCTCCATGCATTTTATGCATTGGTAAAAGCACTATGATGAAAAGTGTGATATGTTTTCAGGTATCTCCTATACTAATAGAGCCACATGCTCACCGGTTTGCCACATGATGTAGGCCTATGGACTGAACAAGAAACCACCAAAAATTTTAACCAGTCATCGTTCTCACAACACTGAGGACCAGTCATTCGAAATGACTTCTCCATGCATTTTATGCATTGGTAAAAGCACTATGATGAAAAGTGTGATATGTTTTCAGGTATCTCCTATACTAATAGAGCCACATGCTCACCGGTTTGCCACATGATGTAGGCCTATGGACTGAACAAGAAACCACCAAAAATTTTAACCAGTCATCATTCTCACAACACTGAGGACCAGTCATTCGAAATGACTTCTCCATGCATTTTATGCATTGGTAAAAGCACTATGATGAAAAGTGTGATATGTTTTCAGGTATCTCCTATACTAATAGAGCCACATGCTCACCGGTTTGCCACATGATGTAGGCCTATGGACTGAACAAGAAACCACCAAAAATTTTACCCAGTCATCGTTCTCACAACACTGAGGACCAGTCATTTGAAATGACTTCTCCATGCATTTTATGCATTGGTAAAAGCACTATGATGAAAAGTGTGATATGTTTTCAGGTATCTCCTATACTAATAGAGCCACATGCTCACCGGTTTGCCACATGATGTAGGCCTATGGACTGAACAAGAAACCACCAAAAATTTTAACCAGTCATCGTTCTCACAACACTGAGGACCAGTCATTCGAAATGACTTCTCCATGCATTTTATGCATTGGTAAAAGCACTATGATGAAAAGTGTGATATGTTTTCAGGTATCTCCTATACTAATAGAGCCACATGCTCACCGGTTTGCCACATGATGTAGGCCTATGGACTGAACAAGAAACCACCAAAAATTTTAACCAGTCATCATTCTCACAACACTGAGGACCAGTCATTCGAAATGACTTCTCCATGCATTTTATGCATTGGTAAAAGCACTATGATGAAAAGTGTGATATGTTTTCAGGTATCTCCTATACTAATAGAGCCACATGCTCACCGGTTTGCCACATGATGTAGGCCTATGGACTGAACAAGAAACCACCAAAAATTTTAACCAGTCATCGTTCTCACAACACTGAGGACCAGTCATTCGAAATGACTTCTCCATGCATTTTATGCATTGGTAAAAGCACTATGATGAAAAGTGTGATAAGTTTTCAGGTATCTCCTATACTAATAGAGCCACATGCTCACCGGTTTGCCACATGATGTAGGCCTATGGACTGAACAAGAAACCACCAAAAATTTTAACCAGTCATCGTTCTCACAACACTGAGGACCAGTCATTCGAAATGACTTCTCCATGCATTTTATGCATTGGTAAAAGCACTATGATGAAAAGTGTGATATGTTTTCAGGTATCTCCTATACTAATAGAGCCACATGCTCACCGGTTTGCCACATGATGTAGGCCTATGGACTGAACAAGAAACCACCAAAAATTTTAACCAGTCATCGTTCTCACAACACTGAGGACCAGTCATTCGAAATGACTTCTCCATGCATTTTATGCATTGGTAAAAGCACTATGATGAAAAGTGTGATATGTTTTCAGGTATCTCCTATACTAATAGAGCCACATGCTCACCGGTTTGCCACATGATGTAGGCCTATGGACTGAACAAGAAACCACCAAAAATTTTAACCAGTCATCGTTCTCACAACACTGAGGACCAGTCATTCGAAATGACTTCTCCATGCATTTTATGCATTGGTAAAAGCACTATGATGAAAAGTGTGATAAGTTTTCAGGTATCTCCTATACTAATAGAGCCACATGCTCACCGGTTTGCCACATGATGTAGGCCTATGGACTGAACAAGAAACCACCAAAAATTTTAACCAGTCATCGTTCTCACAACACTGAGGACCAGTCATTCGAAATGACTTCTCCATGCATTTTATGCATTGGTAAAAGCACTATGATGAAAAGTGTGATATGTTTTCAGGTATCTCCTATACTAATAGAGCCACATGCTCACCGGTTTGCCACATGATGTAGGCCTATGGACTGAACAAGAAACCACCAAAAATTTTAACCAGTCATCGTTCTCACAACACTGAGGACCAGTCATTCGAAATGACTTCTCCATGCATTTTATGCATTGGTAAAAACACTATGATGAAAAGTGTGATAAGTTTTCAGGTATCTCCTATACTAATAGAGCGACATGCTCACCGGTTTGCCACATGATGTAGGCCTATGGACTGAACAAGAAACCACCAAAAATTTTAACCAGTCATCGTTCTCACAACACTGAGGACCAGTCATTCGAAATGACTTCTCCATGCATTTTATGCATTGGTAAAAGCACTATGATGAAAAGTGTGATATGTTTTCAGGTATCTCCTATACTAATAGAGCCACATGCTCACCGGTTTGCCACATGATGTAGGCCTATGGACTGAACAAGAAACCACCAAAAATTTTAACCAGTCATCGTTCTCACAACACTGAGGACCAGTCATTCGAAATGACTTCTCCATGCATTTTATGCATTGGTAAAAGCACTATGATGAAAAGTGTGATATGTTTTCAGGTATCTCCTATACTAATAGAGCCACATGCTCACCGGTTTGCCACATGATGTAGGCCTATGGACTGAACAAGAAACCACCAAAAATTTTAACCAGTCATCGTTCTCACAACACTGAGGACCAGTCATTCGAAATGACTTCTCCATGCATTTTATGCATTGGTAAAAGCACTATGATGAAAAGTGTGATATGTTTTCAGGTATCTCCTATACTAATAGAGCCACATGCTCACCGGTTTGCCACATGATGTAGGCCTATGGACTGAACAAGAAACCACCAAAAATTTTAACCAGTCATCGTTCTCACAACACTGAGGACCAGTCATTCGAAATGACTTCTCCATGCATTTTATGCATTGGTAAAAGCACTATGATGAAAAGTGTGATATGTTTTCAGGTATCTCCTATACTAATAGAGCCACATGCTCACCGGTTTGCCACATGATGTAGGCCTATGGACTGAACAAGAAACCACCAAAAATTTTAACCAGTCATCGTTCTCACAACACTGAGGACCAGTCATTCGAAATGACTTCTCCATGCATTTTATGCATTGGTATAAAAGCACTATGATGAAAAGTGTGATATGTTTTCAGGTATCTCCTATACTAATAGAGCCACATGCTCACCGGTTTTCCACATGATGTAGGCCTATGGACTGAACAAGAAACCACCAAAAATTTTAACCAGTCATCGTTCTCACAACACTGAGGACCAGTCATTCGAAATGACTTCTCCATGCATTTTATGCATTGGTAAAAGCACTATGATGAAAAGTGTGATATGTTTTCAGGTATCTCCTATACTAATAGAGCCACATGCTCACCGGTTTGCCACATGATGTAGGCCTATGGACTGAACAAGAAACCACCAAAAATTGTAACCAGTCATCGTTCTCACAACACTGAGGACCAGTCATTCGAAATGACTTCTCCATGCATTTTATGCATTGGTAAAAGCACTATGATGAAAAGTGTGATATGTTTTCAGGTATCTCCTATACTAATAGAGCCACATGCTCACCGGTTTGCCACATGATGTAGGCCTATGGACTGAACAAGAAACCACCAAAAATTTTAACCAGTCATCGTTCTCACAACACTGAGGACCAGTCATTCGAAATGACTTCTCCATGCATTTTATGCATTGGTAAAAGCACTATGATGAAAAGTGTGATAAGTTTTCAGGTATCTCCTATACTAATAGAGCCACATGCTCACCGGTTTGCCACATGATGTAGGCCTATAGACTGAACAAGAAACCACCAAAAATTTTAACCAGTCATCGTTCTCACAACACTGAGGACCAGTCATTCGAAATGACTTCTCCATGCATTTTATGCATTGGTAAAAGCACTATGATGAAAAGTGTGATAAGTTTTCAGGTATCTCCTATACTAATAGAGCCACATGCTCACCGGTTTGCCACATGATGTAGGCCTATGGACTGAACAAGAAACCACCAAAAATTGTAACCAGTCATCGTTCTCACAACACTGAGGACCAGTCATTCGAAATGACTTCTCCATGCATTTTATGCATTGGTAAAAGCACTATGATGAAAAGTGTGATATGTTTTCAGGTATCTCCTATACTAATAGAGCCACATGCTCACCGGTTTGCCACATGATGTAGGCCTATGGACTGAACAAGAAACCACCAAAAATTTTAACCAGTCATCGTTCTCACAACACTGAGGACCAGTCATTCGAAATGACTTCTCCATGCATTTTATGCATTGGTAAAAGCACTATGATGAAAAGTGTGATAAGTTTTCAGGTATCTCCTATACTAATAGAGCCACATGCTCACCGGTTTGCCACATGATGTAGGCCTATAGACTGAACAAGAAACCACCAAAAATTTTAACCAGTCATCGTTCTCACAACACTGAGGACCAGTCATTCGAAATGACTTCTCCATGCATTTTATGCATTGGTAAAAGCACTATGATGAAAAGTGTGATATGTTTTCAGGTATCTCCTATACTAATAGAGCCACATGCTCACCGGTTTGCCACATGATGTAGGCCTATGGACTGAACAAGAAACCACCAAAAATTTTAACCAGTCATTGTTCTCACAACACTGAGGACCAGTCATTCGAAATGACTTCTCCATGCATTTTATGCATTGGTAAAAGCACTATGATGAAAAGTGTGATAAGTTTTCAGGTATCTCCTATACTAATAGAGCCACATGCTCACCGGTTTGCCACATGATGTAGGCCTATGGACTGAACAAGAAACCACCAAAAATTTTAACCAGTCATCGTTCTCACAACACTGAGGACCAGTCATTCGAAATGACTTCTCCATGCATTTTATGCATTGGTAAAAGCACTATGATGAAAAGTGTGATATGTTTTCAGGTATCTCCTATACTAATAGAGCCACATGCTCACCGGTTTGCCACATGTTGTAGGCCTATGGACTGAACAAGAAACCACCAAAAATTTTAACCAGTCATCGTTCTCACAACACTGAGGACCAGTCATTCGAAATGACTTCTCCATGCATTTTATGCATTGGTAAAAGCACTATGATGAAAAGTGTGATATGTTTTCAGGTATCTCCTATACTAATAGAGCCACATGCTCACCGGTTTGCCACATGATGTAGGCCTATGGACTGAACAAGAAACCACCAAAAATTTTAACCAGTCATCGTTCTCACAACACTGAGGACCAGTCATTCGAAATGACTTCTCCATGCATTTTATGCATTGGTAAAAGCACTATGATGAAAAGTGTGATATGTTTTCAGGTATCTCCTATACTAATAGAGCCACATGCTCACCGGTTTGCCACATGATGTAGGCCTATGGACTGAACAAGAAACCACCAAAAATTTTAACCAGTCATCGTTCTCACAACACTGAGGACCAGTCATTCGAAATGACTTCTCCATGCATTTTATGCATTGGTAAAAGCACTATGATGAAAAGTGTGATATGTTTTCAGGTATCTCCTATACTAATAGAGCCACATGCTCACCGGTTTGCCACATGATGTAGGCCTATGGACTGAACAAGAAACCACCAAAAATTTTAACCAGTCATCGTTCTCACAACACTGAGGACCAGTCATTCGAAATGACTTCTCCATGCATTTTATGCATTGGTAAAAGCACTATGATGAAAAGTGTGATATGTTTTCAGGTATCTCCTATACTAATAGAGCCACATGCTCACCGGTTTGCCACATGATGTAGGCCTATGGACTGAACAAGAAACCACCAAAAATTTTAACCAGTCATCGTTCTCACAACACTGAGGACCAGTCATTCGAAATGACTTCTCCATGCATTTTATGCATTGGTAAAAGCACTATGATGAAAAGTGTGATATGTTTTCAGGTATCTCCTATACAAATAGAGCCACATGCTCACCGGTTTGCCACATGATGTAGGCCTATGGACTGAACAAGAAACCACCAAAAATTTTAACCAGTCATTGTTCTCACAACACTGAGGACCAGTCATTCGAAATGACTTCTCCATGCATTTTATGCATTGATAAAAGCACTATGATGAAAAGTGTGATATGTTTTCAGGTATCTCCTATACTAATAGAGCCACATGCTCACCGGTTTGCCACATGATGTAGGCCTATGGACTGAACAAGAAACCACCAAAAATTTTAACCAGTCATCGTTCTCACAACACTGAGGACCAGTCGTTCGAAATGACTTCTCCATGCATTTTATGCATTGGTAAAAGCACTATGATGAAAAGTGTGATATGTTTTCAGGTATCTCCTATACTAATAGAGCCACATGCTCACCGGTTTGCCACATGATGTAGGCCTATGGACTGAACAAGAAACCACCAAAAATTTTAACCAGTCATCGTTCTCACAACACTGAGGACCAGTCATTCGAAATGACTTCTCCATGCATTTTATGCATTGGTAAAAGCACTATGATGAAAAGTGTGATATGTTTTCAGGTATCTCCTATACTAATAGAGCCACATGCTCACCGGTTTGCCACATGATGTAGGCCTATGGACTGAACAAGAAACCACCAAAAATTTTAACCAGTCATCGTTCTCACAACACTGAGGACCAGTCATTCGAAATGACTTCTCCATGCATTTTATGCATTGGTAAAAGCACTATGATGAAAAGTGTGATATGTTTTCAGGTATCTCCTATACTAATAGAGCCACATGCTCACCGGTTTGCCACATGATGTAGGCCTATGGACTGAACAAGAAACCACCAAAAATTTTAACCAGTCATCGTTCTCACAACACTGAGGACCAGTCATTCGAAATGACTTCTCCATGCATTTTATGCATTGGTAAAAGCACTATGATGAAAAGTGTGATATGTTTTCATGTATCTCCTATACTAATAGAGCCACATGCTCACCGGTTTGCCACATGATGTAGGCCTATGGACTGAACAAGAAACCACCAAAAATTTTAACCAGTCATCGTTCTCACAACACTGAGGACCAGTCGTTCGAAATGACTTCTCCATGCATTTTATGCATTGGTAAAAGCACTATGATGAAAAGTGTGATATGTTTTCAGGTATCTCCTATACTAATAGAGCCACATGCTCACCGGTTTGCCACATGATGTAGGCCTATGGACTGAACAAGAAACCACCAAAAATTTTAACCAGTCATCGTTCTCACAACACTGAGGACCAGTCATTCGAAATGACTTCTCCATGCATTTTATGCATTGGTAAAAGCACTATGATGAAAAGTGTGATATGTTTTCAGGTATCTCCTATACTAATAGAGCCACATGCTCACCGGTTTGCCACATGATGTAGGCCTATGGACTGAACAAGAAACCACCAAAAATTTTAACCAGTCATCGTTCTCACAACACTGAGGACCAGTCATTCGAAATGACTTCTCCATGCATTTTATGCATTGGTAAAAGCACTATGATGAAAAGTGTGATATGTTTTCAGGTATCTCCTATACTAATAGAGCCACATGCTCACCGGTTTGCCACATGATGTAGGCCTATGGACTGAACAAGAAACCACCAAAAATTTTAACCAGTCATCGTTTTCACAACACTGAGGACCAGTCGTTCGAAATGACTTCTCCATGCATTTTATGCATTGGTAAAAGCACTATGATGAAAAGTGTGATATGTTTTCAGGTATCTCCTATACTAATAGAGCCACATGCTCACCGGTTTGCCACATGATGTAGGCCTATGGACTGAACAAGAAACCCCCAAAAATTTTAACCAGTCATCGTTCTCACAACACTGAGGACCAGTCATTCGAAATGACTTCTCCATGCATTTTATGCATTGGTAAAAGCACTATGATGAAAAGTGTGATATGTTTTCAGGTATCTCCTATACTAATAGAGCCACATGCTCACCGGTTTGCCACATGATGTAGGCCTATGGACTGAACAAGAAACCACCAAAAATTTTAACCAGTCATCGTTCTCACAACACTGAGGACCAGTCATTCGAAATGACTTCTCCATGCATTTTATGCATTGGTAAAAGCACTATGATGAAAAGTGTGATAAGTTTTCAGGTATCTCCTATACTAATAGAGCCACATGCTCACCGGTTTGCCACATGATGTAGGCCTATGGACTGAACAAGAAACCACCAAAAATTTTAACCAGTCATCGTTCTCACAACACTGAGGACCAGTCATTCGAAATGACTTCTCCATGCATTTTATGCATTGGTAAAAGCACTATGATGAAAAGTGTGATATGTTTTCAGGTATCTCCTATACTAATAGAGCCACATGCTCACCGGTTTGCCACATGATGTAGGCCTATGGACTGAACAAGAAACCACCAAAAATTTTAACCAGTCATCGTTCTCACAACACTGAGGACCAGTCATTCGAAATGACTTCTCCATGCATTTTATGCATTGGTAAAAGCACTATGATGAAAAGTGTGATAAGTTTTCAGGTATCTCCTATACTAATAGAGCCACATGCTCACCGGTTTGCCACATGTTGTAGGCCTATGGACTGAACAAGAAACCACCAAAAATTTTAACCAGTCATCGTTCTCACAACACTGAGGACCAGTCATTCGAAATGACTTCTCCATGCATTTTATGCATTGGTAAAAGCACTATGATGAAAAGTGTGATATGTTTTCAGGTATCTCCTATACTAATAGAGCCACATGCTCACCGGTTTGCCACATGATGTAGGCCTATGGACTGAACAAGAAACCACCAAAAATTTTAACCAGTCATCGTTCTCACAACACTGAGGACCAGTCATTCGAAATGACTTCTCCATGCATTTTATGCATTGGTAAAAGCACTATGATGAAAAGTGTGATATGTTTTCAGGTATCTCCTATACTAATAGAGCCACATGCTCACCGGTTTGCCACATGATGTAGGCCTATGGACTGAACAAGAAACCACCAAAAATTTTAACCAGTCATCGTTCTCACAACACTGAGGACCAGTCATTCGAAATGACTTCTCCATGCATTTTATGCATTGGTAAAAGCACTATGATGAAAAGTGTGATATGTTTTCAGGTATCTCCTATACTAATAGAGCCACATGCTCACCGGTTTGCCACATGATGTAGGCCTATGGACTGAACAAGAAACCACCAAAAATTTTAACCAGTCATCGTTCTCACAACACTGAGGACCAGTCATTCGAAATGACTTCTCCATGCATTTTATGCATTGGTAAAAGCACTATGATGAAAAGTGTGATATGTTTTCAGGTATCTCCTATACAAATAGAGCCACATGCTCACCGGTTTGCCACATGATGTAGGCCTATGGACTGAACAAGAAACCACCAAAAATTTTAACCAGTCATTGTTCTCACAACACTGAGGACCAGTCATTCGAAATGACTTCTCCATGCATTTTATGCATTGATAAAAGCACTATGATGAAAAGTGTGATATGTTTTCAGGTATCTCCTATACTAATAGAGCCACATGCTCACCGGTTTGCCACATGATGTAGGCCTATGGACTGAACAAGAAACCACCAAAAATTTTAACCAGTCATCGTTCTCACAACACTGAGGACCAGTCGTTCGAAATGACTTCTCCATGCATTTTATGCATTGGTAAAAGCACTATGATGAAAAGTGTGATATGTTTTCAGGTATCTCCTATACTAATAGAGCCACATGCTCACCGGTTTGCCACATGATGTAGGCCTATGGACTGAACAAGAAACCACCAAAAATTTTAACCAGTCATCGTTCTCACAACACTGAGGACCAGTCATTCGAAATGACTTCTCCATGCATTTTATGCATTGGTAAAAGCACTATGATGAAAAGTGTGATATGTTTTCAGGTATCTCCTATACTAATAGAGCCACATGCTCACCGGTTTGCCACATGATGTAGGCCTATGGACTGAACAAGAAACCACCAAAAATTTTAACCAGTCATCGTTCTCACAACACTGAGGACCAGTCATTCGAAATGACTTCTCCATGCATTTTATGCATTGGTAAAAGCACTATGATGAAAAGTGTGATATGTTTTCAGGTATCTCCTATACTAATAGAGCCACATGCTCACCGGTTTGCCACATGATGTAGGCCTATGGACTGAACAAGAAACCACCAAAAATTTTAACCAGTCATCGTTCTCACAACACTGAGGACCAGTCATTCGAAATGACTTCTCCATGCATTTTATGCATTGGTAAAAGCACTATGATGAAAAGTGTGATATGTTTTCAGGTATCTCCTATACTAATAGAGCCACATGCTCACCGGTTTGCCACATGATGTAGGCCTATGGACTGAACAAGAAACCACCAAAAATTTTAACCAGTCATCGTTCTCACAACACTGAGGACCAGTCATTCGAAATGACTTCTCCATGCATTTTATGCATTGGTAAAAGCACTATGATGAAAAGTGTGATATGTTTTCATGTATCTCCTATACTAATAGAGCCACATGCTCACCGGTTTGCCACATGATGTAGGCCTATGGACTGAACAAGAAACCACCAAAAATTTTAACCAGTCATCGTTCTCACAACACTGAGGACCAGTCGTTCGAAATGACTTCTCCATGCATTTTATGCATTGGTAAAAGCACTATGATGAAAAGTGTGATATGTTTTCAGGTATCTCCTATACTAATAGAGCCACATGCTCACCGGTTTGCCACATGATGTAGGCCTATGGACTGAACAAGAAACCACCAAAAATTTTAACCAGTCATCGTTCTCACAACACTGAGGACCAGTCATTCGAAATGACTTCTCCATGCATTTTATGCATTGGTAAAAGCACTATGATGAAAAGTGTGATATGTTTTCAGGTATCTCCTATACTAATAGAGCCACATGCTCACCGGTTTGCCACATGATGTAGGCCTATGGACTGAACAAGAAACCACCAAAAATTTTAACCAGTCATCGTTCTCACAACACTGAGGACCAGTCATTCGAAATGACTTCTCCATGCATTTTATGCATTGGTAAAAGCACTATGATGAAAAGTTACATAGTTACATAGTTATTAAGGTTGAAGGAAGACTATATGTCCATCTAGTTCAACCCATAGCCTAACCTAACATGTTGATCCAGAGGAAGGCAAAAAAAACCCCATGTGCAAAGAGTAAGCTCCACATTGGGGAAAAAAATTCCTTCCCGACTCCACATACGGCAATCAGACTAGTTCCCTGGATCAACGCCCTATCAAGGAATCTAGTGTATATACCCTGTAACATTATACTTTTCCAGAAAGGTATCCAGTCCCCTCTTAAATTTAAGTAATGAATCACTCATTACAACATCATACGGCAGAGAGTTCCATAGTCTCACTGCTCTTACAGTAAAGAATCCGCGTCTGTTATTATGCTTAAACCTTTTTTCCTCCAACCGCAGAGGATGCCCCCTTGTCCCTGTTTCAGGTCTATGATTAAAAAGATCATCAGAAAGGTCTTTGTACTGTCCCCTCATATATTTATACATTAAAATAAGATCACCCCTTAGTCTTCGTTTTTCCAAACTAAATAGCCCCAAGTGTAATAACCTATCTTGGTATTGCAGACCCCCCAGTCCTCTAATAACCTTGGTCGCTCTTCTCTGCACCCGCTCCAGTTCAGCTATGTCTTTCTTAAACACCGGAGACCAGAACTGTGCACAGTATTCTACGTGTGGTCGAACTAGTGACTTGTATAGAGGTAAAATTATGTTCTCCTCATGTGCATCTATGCCTCTTTTAATGCATCCCATTATTTTATTTGCCTTTGTAGCAGCTGCCTGACACTGGCCACTGAATTTAAGTTTGTCATCCACCCATACACCCAGGTCTTTTTCATTGAAGGTTTTGGCCAGAGTTTTAGAATTAAGCACATAATTATACATCTTATTACTTCTACCCAAGTGCATGACCTTACATTTATCCCCATTAAAGCTCATTTGCCATTTATCAGCCCAAGCTTCTAGTTTACATAAATCATCCTGTAATATAAAATTGTCCTCCTCTGTATTGATTACCCTGCAGAGTTTAGTGTCATCTGCAAATATTGAAATTCTACTCTGAATGCCCCCTACAAGGTCATTAATAAATATGTTAAAAAGAAGAGGGCCCAATACTGACCCCTGTGGTACCCCACTGCTAACCGCTACCCAGTCCGAGTGTGCTCCATTAATAACCACCCTTTGTTTCCTATCCCTGAGCCAGCTCTCAACCCACTTGCACATATTTTCCCCTATCCCCATTATTCTCATTTTATGTATCAACCTTTTGTGTGGCACCGTATCAAAAGCTTTTGAAAAGTCCATATGCACTACATCCACTGGGTTCCCTTGGTCCAATCTGGAACTTACCTCTTCATAGAAACTGATCAAATTAGTCTGACATGAACGGTCCCTAGTAAACCCGTGCTGATACTGGGTCATGAGGTTATTCCTCTTCAGATACTCCAGTATAGCATCCCTTAGAATGCCCTCCAGTATTTTACCCACAGTAGAGGTTAAGCTTACTGGCCTATAATTTCCGAGTTCAGTTTTTGTCCCCTTTTTGAATATTGGCACCACATTTGCTATACGCCAGTCCTGTGGCACAGACCCTGTTATTATGGAGTCTTTAAAGATTAAAAATAATGGTCTATCAATGACTGTACTTAATTCCTGCAGTACTCGAGGGTGTATCCCATCCGGGCCCGGAGATTTGTCAATTTTAGTGATTTTTAGACGCCGCCGCACTTCCTGCTGGGTTAAGCAGGTGACATTTAATTGGGAATTTTTATCACTAGACATTTTGTCTGCCATGGGATTTTCTTGTGTAAATACTGATGAAAAAAAGTCATTTAGCATATTGGCTTTTTCCTCATCCTCATCCACCATCTCACCCAGACTATTTTTAAGGGGGCCAACACTATCATTTTTTAGTTTCTTACTATTTATGTAGTTAAAGAATATTTTAGGATTATTTTTACTCTCTCTGGCAATGAGTCTCTCTGTCTCAATCTTTGCTGCCTTGATTTGCTTTTTACAGAATTTATTTAATTTTCTGTATTTATTTAATGCCTCCTCACTACCTACTTCCTTTAATTCCCTAAATGCTTTCTTTTTGTCACTTATTGCGCCCCTTACAGCTCTATGTAGCCATATTGGTTTCCTCCTATTTCTAGTATGTTTATTCCCATACGGTATATACTGTGCACAGGTCCTATCCAGGATGCTAATAAACGTCTCCCATTTTCTTTGTGTATTTTTGTGTCTCAGGATATCGTCCCAGTTAATTGCACCAAGATCCTCTCTCATCCGTTGGAAATTTGCCCTCCTGAAGTTTAGTGTCCTTGTAACCCCTCTACTACACATCTTTTTAAAGGATACTTGAAAACTTATTATTTTGTGATCGCTATTTCCCAAGTGACCCCCAACCCTTATATTTGATATGCGGTCTGGCCTGTTGGTTAATATTAGGTCTAGCAGTGCCCCCCTTCTTGTTGGGTCCTGAACCAGTTGTGAAAGGTAATTGTCTCTCATAATTGTCAAAAACTGATTACCTTTGCTGGAACTGCAGGTTTCTATTCCCCAATCTATTTCAGGGTAGTTGAAGTCCCCCATAATAATGACTTCTCCTTGAGTCGCAGCTTCATCTATTTGCTTTACGAGGATATTCTCCATTGCTTCCATTATTTTTGGAGATTTATAACAAACCCCTATCAGTAATTTATTATTTTTTCCCCCTCCCCTTATCTCCACCCACAGGGATTCTACATTTTCATTAAATTCACCTATATTATCGCGCAGGATGGGTTTTAAGGATGATTTTACATATAGACACACCCCTCCCCCTCGCTTATCTGTACGGTCATTTCTGAACAGGCTGTAGCCCTGCAAGTTAACAGCCCAGTCATGGCTCTCATCCAGCCACGTTTCAGATATCCCCACCATGTCATAATTATGCTCCAACAACATTAGTTCTAATTCGTCCATTTTGTTGGCGAGGCTTCTGGCATTAGTATACATGCACTTTATGTTCCTCTCTGTTCTTCTATTTCTTAAATTATTAACTGTTCTGACCCCAACCCCCATGCCACCGCCACCCCCAACTTCCTTATTTGTGCCCAGGTCTCTGTCTGCACTATCTTCCCCTCCTATAAAATGAATACCCTCCCCCCCAATTCCTAGTTTAAACACTCCTCCAACCTTCTAGCCATTCTCTCCCCCAGCACAGCTGCACCCTCCCCATTGAGGTGCAGCCCGTCCCTAGCGTGTGATATGTTTTCAGGTATCTCCTATACTAATAGAGCCACATGCTCACCGGTTTGCCACATGATGTAGGCCTATGGACTGAACAAGAAACCACCAAAAATTTTAACCAGTCATCGTTCTCACAACACTGAGGACCAGTCGTTCGAAATGACTTCTCCATGCATTTTATGCATTGGTAAAAGCACTATGATGAAAAGTGTGATATGTTTTCAGGTATCTCCTATACTAATAGAGCCACATGCTCACCGGTTTGCCACATGATGTAGGCCTATGGACTGAACAAGAAACCCCCAAAAATTTTAACCAGTCATCGTTCTCACAACACTGAGGACCAGTCATTCGAAATGACTTCTCCATGCATTTTATGCATTGGTAAAAGCACTATGATGAAAAGTGTGATATGTTTTCAGGTATCTCCTATACTAATAGAGCCACATGCTCACCGGTTTGCCACATGATGTAGGCCTATGGACTGAACAAGAAACCACCAAAAATTTTAACCAGTCATCGTTCTCACAACACTGAGGACCAGTCATTCGAAATGACTTCTCCATGCATTTTATGCATTGGTAAAAGCACTATGATGAAAAGTGTGATATGTTTTCAGGTATCTCCTATACTAATAGAGCCACATGCTCACCGGTTTGCCACATGATGTAGGCCTATGGACTGAACAAGAAACCACCAAAAATTTTAACCAGTCATCGTTCTCACAACACTGAGGACCAGCATTCGAAATGACTTCTCCATGCATTTTATGCATTGGTAAAAGCACTATGATGAAAAGTGTGATAAGTTTTCAGGTATCTCCTATACTAATAGAGCCACATGCTCACCGGTTTGCCACATGATGTAGGCCTATGGACTGAACAAGAAACCACCAAAAATTTTAACCAGTCATCGTTCTCACAACACTGAGGACCAGTCATTCGAAATGACTTCTCCATGCATTTTATGCATTGGTAAAAGCACTATGATGAAAAGTGTGATATGTTTTCAGGTATCTCCTATACTAATAGAGCCACATGCTCACCGGTTTGCCACATGATGTAGGCCTATGGACTGAACAAGAAACCACCAAAAATTTTAACCAGTCATCGTTCTCACAACACTGAGGACCAGTCATTCGAAATGACTTCTCCATGCATTTTATGCATTGGTAAAAGCACTATGATGAAAAGTGTGATATGTTTTCAGGTATCTCCTATACTAATAGAGCCACATGCTCACCGGTTTGCCACATGATGTAGGCCTATGGACTGAACAAGAAACCACCAAAAATTTTAACCAGTCATCGTTCTCACAACACTGAGGACCAGTCATTCGAAATGACTTCTCCATGCATTTTATGCATTGGTAAAAGCACTATGATGAAAAGTGTGATATGTTTTCAGGTATCTCCTATACTAATAGAGCCACATGCTCACCGGTTTGCCACATGATGTAGGCCTATGGACTGAACAAGAAACCACCAAAAATTTTAACCAGTCATCGTTCTCACAACACTGAGGACCAGTCATTCGAAATGACTTCTCCATGCATTTTATGCATTGGTAAAAGCACTATGATGAAAAGTGTGATATGTTTTCAGGTATCTCCTATACTAATAGAGCCACATGCTCACCGGTTTGCCACATGATGTAGGCCTATGGACTGAACAAGAAACCACCAAAAATTTTAACCAGTCATCGTTCTCACAACACTGAGGACCAGTCATTCGAAATGACTTCTCCATGCATTTTATGCATTGGTAAAAGCACTATGATGAAAAGTGTGATATGTTTTCAGGTATCTCCTATACTAATAGAGCCACATGCTCACCGGTTTGCCACATGATGTAGACCTATGGACTGAACAAGAAACCACCAAAAATTTTAACCAGTCATCGTTCTCACAACACTGAGGACCAGTCATTCGAATGACTTCTCCATGCATTTTATGCATTGGTAAAAGCACTATGATGAAAAGTGTGATATGTTTTCAGGTATCTCCTATACTAATAGAGCCACATGCTCACCGGTTTGCCACATGATGTAGGCCTATGGACTGAACAAGAAACCACCAAAATTTTAACCAGTCATCGTTCTCACAACACTGAGGACCAGTCATTCGAAATGACTTCTCCATGCATTTTATGCATTGGTAAAAGCACTATGATGAAAAGTGTGATATGTTTTCAGGTATCTCCTATACTAATAGAGCCACATGCTCACCGGTTTGCCACATGATGTAGGCCTATGGACTGAACAAGAAACCACCAAAAATTTTAACCAGTCATCGTTCTCACAACACTGAGGACCAGTCATTCGAAATGACTTCTCCATGCATTTTATGCATTGGTAAAAGCACTATGATGAAAAGTGTGATATGTTTTCAGGTATCTCCTATACTAATAGAGCCACATGCTCACCGGTTTGCCACATGATGTAGGCCTATGGCCTTAACAAGAAACCACCAAAAATTTTAACCAGTCATCGTTCTCACAACACTGAGGACCAGTCGTTCGAAATGACTTCTCCATGCATTTATGCATTGGTAAAAGCACTATGATGAAAAGTGTGATATGTTTTCAGGTATCTCCTATACTAATAGAGCCACATGCTCACCGGTTTGCCACATGATGTAGGCCTATGGACTGAACAAGAAACCACCAAAAATTTTAACCAGTCATCGTTCTCACAACACTGAGGACCAGTCATTCGAAATGACTTCTCCATGCATTTTATGCATTGGTAAAAGCACTATGATGAAAAGTGTGATATGTTTTCAGGTATCTCCTATACTAATAGAGCCACATGCTCACCGGTTTGCCACATGATGTAGGCCTATGGACTGAACAAGAAACCACCAAAAATTTTAACCAGTCATCGTTCTCACAACACTGAGGACCAGTCATTCGAAATGACTTCTCCATGCATTTTATGCATTGGTAAAAGCACTATGATGAAAAGTGTGATATGTTTTCAGGTATCTCCTATACTAATAGAGCCACATGCTCACCGGTTTGCCACATGATGTAGGCCTATGGACTGAACAAGAAACCACCAAAAATTTTAACCAGTCATCGTTCTCACAACACTGAGGACCAGTCATTCGAAATGACTTCTCCATGCATTTTATGCATTGGTAAAAGCACTATGATGAAAAGTGTGATATGTTTTCAGGTATCTCCTATACTAATAGAGCCACATGCTCACCGGTTTGCCACATGATGTAGGCCTATGGACTGAACAAGAAACCACCAAAAATTTTAACCAGTCATCGTTCTCACAACACTGAGGACCAGCATTCGAAATGACTTCTCCATGCATTTTATGCATTGGTAAAAGCACTATGATGAAAAGTGTGATAAGTTTTCAGGTATCTCCTATACTAATAGAGCCACATGCTCACCGGTTTGCCACATGATGTAGGCCTATGGACTGAACAAGAAACCACCAAAAATTTTAACCAGTCATCGTTCTCACAACACTGAGGACCAGTCATTCGAAATGACTTCTCCATGCATTTTATGCATTGGTAAAAGCACTATGATGAAAAGTGTGATATGTTTTCAGGTATCTCCTATACTAATAGAGCCACATGCTCACCGGTTTGCCACATGATGTAGGCCTATGGACTGAACAAGAAACCACCAAAAATTTTAACCAGTCATCGTTCTCACAACACTGAGGACCAGTCATTCGAAATGACTTCTCCATGCATTTTATGCATTGGTAAAAGCACTATGATGAAAAGTGTGATATGTTTTCAGGTATCTCCTATACTAATAGAGCCACATGCTCACCGGTTTGCCACATGATGTAGGCCTATGGACTGAACAAGAAACCACCAAAAATTTTAACCAGTCATCGTTCTCACAACACTGAGGACCAGTCATTCGAAATGACTTCTCCATGCATTTTATGCATTGGTAAAAGCACTATGATGAAAAGTGTGATATGTTTTCAGGTATCTCCTATACTAATAGAGCCACATGCTCACCGGTTTGCCACATGATGTAGGCCTATGGACTGAACAAGAAACCACCAAAAATTTTAACCAGTCATCGTTCTCACAACACTGAGGACCAGTCATTCGAAATGACTTCTCCATGCATTTTATGCATTGGTAAAAGCACTATGATGAAAAGTGTGATATGTTTTCAGGTATCTCCTATACTAATAGAGCCACATGCTCACCGGTTTGCCACATGATGTAGGCCTATGGACTGAACAAGAAACCACCAAAAATTTTAACCAGTCATCGTTCTCACAACACTGAGGACCAGTCATTCGAAATGACTTCTCCATGCATTTTATGCATTGGTAAAAGCACTATGATGAAAAGTGTGATATGTTTTCAGGTATCTCCTATACTAATAGAGCCACATGCTCACCGGTTTGCCACATGATGTAGGCCTATGGACTGAACAAGAAACCACCAAAAATTTTAACCAGTCATCGTTCTCACAACACTGAGGACCAGTCATTCGAAATGACTTCTCCATGCATTTTATGCATTGGTAAAAGCACTATGATGAAAAGTGTGATATGTTTTCAGGTATCTCCTATACTAATAGAGCCACATGCTCACCGGTTTGCCACATGATGTAGGCCTATGGACTGAACAAGAAACCACCAAAAATTTTAACCAGTCATCGTTCTCACAACACTGAGGACCAGTCATTCGAAATGACTTCTCCATGCATTTTATGCATTGGTAAAAGCACTATGATGAAAAGTGTGATATGTTTTCAGGTATCTCCTATACTAATAGAGCCACATGCTCACCGGTTTGCCACATGATGTAGGCCTATGGACTGAACAAGAAACCACCAAAAATTTTAACCAGTCATCGTTCTCACAACACTGAGGACCAGTCATTCGAAATGACTTCTCCATGCATTTTATGCATTGGTAAAAGCACTATGATGAAAAGTGTGATATGTTTTCAGGTATCTCCTATACTAATAGAGCCACATGCTCACCGGTTTGCCACATGATGTAGGCCTATGGACTGAACAAGAAACCACCAAAAATTTTAACCAGTCATCGTTCTCACAACACTGAGGACCAGTCATTCGAAATGACTTCTCCATGCATTTTATGCATTGGTAAAAGCACTATGATGAAAAGTGTGATATGTTTTCAGGTATCTCCTATACTAATAGAGCCACATGCTCACCGGTTTGCCACATGATGTAGGCCTATGGACTGAACAAGAAACCACCAAAAATTTTAACCAGTCATCGTTCTCACAACACTGAGGACCAGTCATTCGAAATGACTTCTCCATGCATTTTATGCATTGGTAAAAGCACTATGATGAAAAGTGTGATATGTTTTCAGGTATCTCCTATACTAATAGAGCCACATGCTCACCGGTTTGCCACATGATGTAGGCCTATGGACTGAACAAGAAACCACCAAAAATTTTAACCAGTCATCGTTCTCACAACACTGAGGACCAGTCATTCGAAATGACTTCTCCATGCATTTTATGCATTGGTAAAAGCACTATGATGAAAAGTGTGATATGTTTTCAGGTATCTCCTATACTAATAGAGCCACATGCTCACCGGTTTGCCACATGATGTAGGCCTATGGACTGAACAAGAAACCACCAAAAATTTTAACCAGTCATCGTTCTCACAACACTGAGGACCAGTCATTCGAAATGACTTCTCCATGCATTTTATGCATTGGTAAAAGCACTATGATGAAAAGTGTGATATGTTTTCAGGTATCTCCTATACTAATAGAGCCACATGCTCACCGGTTTGCCACATGATGTAGGCCTATGGAGCTGAACAAGAAACCACCAAAAATATTAACCAGTCATCGTTCTCACAACACTGAAGGACCAGTCATTCGAATGACTTCTCCATGCATTTCATGCATTGGTAAAAGAGCACATGATGATAAA
>NW_027193564.1:0-27500 GCF_032444005.1 Ranitomeya imitator
TATGGGGGGCTGCATTATATTCTATGAGGGGGCTACATTAAATTCTATGAGGGGGGCTACAATATATTCTATGGGGGCTGCATTATATTCTATGAGGGGGCTATTTACATTCTATGACGGGGGGCTGCATTATATTCTATGAGGGGGCTACTTTTTATTCTATGAGGGGGCTACATTATATTCTATGAGGGGGCTACATTAAATTCTATGAGGGGGCTACTTTTTATTCTATGAGGGGGCTACATTATATTCTATGAGGGGGCTACATTAAATTCTATGAGGGGGCTACATTATATTCTATGAGGGGGCTACATTATATTCTATGAGGGGGCTACATTAAATTCTATGAGGGGGCTACTTTTTATTCTATCAGGGGGCTACATTATATTCTATGAGGGGGCTACATTAAATTCTATGAGGGGGCTACTTTTTATTCTATGAGGGGCCTACTTTATATTCTATGATGGGGCTACTCCAACCAGTGCTATATAATTAAGAAGTGTACTACCTTATATTACACCCTGATATTAGTATTTTACCCCACAATTGGTGGTCTTGTATTTATTTCTTTGTAGCTACATAGTGGGCCCCAAGAATGATTTTCTATGGTGGGCCCAAGGTGCTCCAGTCCGACTCTGCTTACCTGGCGGTCCGACGAGCGGTCCGGAAGTTCTAGTACACGCAGGATTTTTTCGGACAGTTCTGTAATATAAGCCAAGTCTCCAGATTGAGACTTTTTTTCGGCCTATAAAGAAGAAAAGAAACAAAAAAGAACAATCTGAGATGATTGGCGGCCATTGTATGTGTCATCTGCTCCTCTCTGCAGATACACTGACTCCATACAGGATTTGGGGACTCGTCGTGTTTTATATGGGAGGAAAGAAGAAGCTTCTGTCCCACCATTATTATCTCTGAGTACAGAGAAGTTGTGTGCGGAGCGTCCGCCACTTACCTGCTGTAGTAAAGTCTTGATGTTGTGACATAAATCTGTCAGATACTCTGACGTCAGTTGATCTTGTCGGTGTTTAGTCAGGCAATCCTTTACTAGCTGCACCACCAGCCGGTGAGTGAAGCAGAGGATGCCATCGGGTGGTAGAAGCGCAATGTTAGGGCGATGGAAGATAAGAACCTCCAATAGCGCTTGTACCTGAAAATCATTCAGATGTAATTCAGCCATAGTGAGAAATTGCAAATGCTCTCCGTCACTATAGAACCAAAAATGGCACCCGGAACCCTGCGCGGCTTCTATTTATAGGGGCTGTGATGTCACAATGGCCGACAATCACCAGTGATGTCACAATGGCCGACAATCACCAGTGATGTCATCCTGGCCGACAATCACCAGTGATGTCATCACGGAATCTTGTGATAGAATTTTCCAGCATCGGCTCTGCACAGATACTTGCTGCCCGGCAATATTTCGGGTTCGCTCACACTTGTGTACCAATAATCCAGGAGAGTGGGGCGAGGTTTTCTCACTTGTCCTCCGTGTTCTGTCCGTGTAGAATCCGTCCTGTTATTCCGCAGCTATTAATCTTTTACACGACTATTTACAGGCTTCTTTGCTACAGAAATGGAATGTATCTGTAAAAACCGCTGGTCCCTCTGATGCTCCATAAGGCGTGCGACTGTTTCCTGCCAGTGTCCGATTTTGGACTGTAATCACAGAATGCTGCAGTTTTTTTCCTCACACCGAATATTTGTTTTGCTGTTTTTACCGGCGTTTTTTATCATTCACTTGAATGGGTGAAATACGCTGCAAAACTGAGAGACTTGACAAAGCGCTGCTTTAAAGAAAAAGCTGAGATTTCAGAAATCCCTGCAGCGTCTCGAGCATACTTTTATGGCACGCCGAAATGTTGGATTAGCACTTGAGCATGCTGAGTTAACACCTCATCAGAGCACGCTCGCTCACCACTAATCCTCCATCATAGGAATGGAAATACTGGATATGTTTATTACCTCACGGGTCTTTTTTCTTCTCCATAGATCATTTAACTCCTTAGTTGCAGAGTTTACTATTAACAACTGTGACAAATATTGAAGAGGTAATCATCAATGACCCAAGTAATCAATCATTAAAAATCATGACATCGTTAACATTAATCTTTTTGTCTTTGGAAAGTTTCATCCTTTACTTAAATTGTGAAATGCCCCTCTTTTATGTCCCCATAGTGGGCACAATGTATGAAGTCAATGAGAAAGCAGTAATTATATATATATATATATATATATATATATATATATATATATATATATATATATATACACTATTTGTAAAAAAATTGCTTTAATTTCTATATATGTACAGGTGCTTCTCACAAAATTAGAATATCATCAAAAAGTTAACTACATCACACACAGAGTCATTACATACAGAGTAATCTATTTCATGTGTTTATTTCTGTTAATGTTGATGATTATGGCTTACAACCAATGAAATCCCAAAAGTCATTATCTCAGTAAATTAGAATACTTTATATCACCAGCTTGAAAAATGATTGTAAAATCCGAAATGTTGTCCTACTGAAATGTATGTTCAGTAAATGCCCTCAATACTTGGTCCTTTTCCATCAATTACTGCATCAATGTGGCGTGGCATTGAGGCGATCAGCCTGCGGCACTGCTGAGGGGTTATGGAAGCCCAGGTTGCTTTGATAGCAGCCTTCAGCTCATCTGCATTGTTGGGTCTGGTGTCTATCATCTTCCTCTTGACAATACTCCATAGATTCTCTATGAGGTTAAGGTCAGGCGAGTTTGCTGCTAATCAAGCCCAGTGATACTGTTGACTGTAAACCCGGTATTGGTACTTTTGGCAGTGTGGACAGCAGCAGTCTGCTCCTTGTGAATCTCCCCCAATTTCTGAATGGACTTTTCTTTTTTTTTTAATATAAATTTTTATTGAAAATTTGCATTTACAACCATATGAAACAACAATCCATTGGCATCAATCATAGGATTTAGACATTGTACATTGTACTTGTAAAGGTTACCGATTAAGAATATCTTCTTTTGGAGATAACGAAGGTAATCTTAGCCAATATTATAACGTCTATATGGGATAGCGGAGAGATTTGTCAAAAATACAAAAACAAACAAAGAAATAAAAGAAGAAGGGAAGGGGGAAAGGGAGGGAGGAGAGTAAGAAAAGGAGCGGGGAGCCTTCACCGAGTCGCCTAACCCATTCCAACCGGCAGTCTAGCCCGCCTTCCCATTATCCAGTAAAGTAGTAAAACATCTAACGCTAATCATGGAAAGAACAATCCTCTGGTAATTGTAGTGGACCCAGATTATTCTTCAATTTTTCCAAGAGGAACCATCTAGTGGAAGAGAAGGGAGTTATCATCTTCCGCCTTGCATCGGCCCCGCACGTTTTCCAAGAAACTGTCTCCATTTTTTAAGAAATTTGCCCGCTTGTTGTTGTTTTGGTGAGGAATGTGTATTGACCTTCCTGTGTGGCATGTGTCAATAAATATTTTGAGCAATGCAACTGGTAGCAATTAGTTCAGCTGTCTTTTTCTGTTTGTGTAAAATGACCATCTGTTTTTTGTTTTTTTTTGTCTGGGTGGCATGTGACAATAAATATTTTAAATTAGTTACAGCTATCTTAAAATGTGTTTTTTTTTCTGGGGCTTTGGTTTATGGGTTTATGAGAAATCGCTCCTGTCAAACCAATCTAATCAGTTTTTATGAAGAGGTAAGCTATAGGCTGGACCACGGTGAGTCATTGGACGTGGTATATCTCGATTTTTCCAAAGCGTTTGATACCGTGCCGCACAAGAGGTTGGTACACAAAATGAGAATGCTTGGTCTGGGGGAAAATGTGTGTAAATGGGTTAGTAACTGGCTAAGTGATAGAAAGCAGAGGGTGGTTATAAATGGTATAGTCTCTAACTGGGTCGCTGTGACCAGTGGGGTACCGCAGGGGTCAGTATTGGGACCTGTTCTCTTCAACATATTCATTAATGATCTGGTAGAAGGTTTACACAGTAAAATATCGATATTTGCAGATGATACAAAACTATGTAAAGCAGTTAATACAAGAGAAGATAGTATTCTGCTACAGATGGATCTGGATAAGTTGGAAACTTGGGCTGAAAGGTGGCAGATGAGGTTTAACAATGATAAATGTAAGGTTATACACATGGGAAGAAGGAATCAATATCACCATTACACACTGAATGGGAAACCACTGGGTAAATCTGACAGGGAGAAGGACTTGGGGATCCTAGTTAATGATAAACTTACCTGGAGCAGCCAGTGCCAGGCAGCAGCTGCCAAGGCAAACAGGATCATGGGGTGCATTAAAAGAGGTCTGGATACACATGATGAGAGCATTATACTGCCTCTGTACAAATCCCTAGTTAGACCGCACATGGAGTACTGTGTCCAGTTTTGGGCACCGGTGCTCAGGAAGGATATAATGGAACTAGAGAGAGTACAAAGGAGGGCAACAAAATTAATAAAGGGGATGGGAGAACTACAATACCCAGATAGATTAGCGAAATTAGGATTATTTAGTCTAGAAAAAAGACGACTGAGGGGCGATCTAATAACCATGTATAAGTATATAAGGGGACAATACAAATATCTCGCTGAGGATCTGTTTATACCAAGGAAGGTGACGGGCACAAGGGGGCATTCTTTGCGTCTGGAGGAGAGAAGGTTTTTCCACCAACATAGAAGAGGATTCTTTACTGTTAGGGCAGTGAGAATCTGGAATTGCTTGCCTGAGGAGGTGGTGATGGCGAACTCAGTCGAGGGGTTCAAGAGAGGCCTGGATGTCTTCCTGGAGCAGAACAATATTGTATCATACAATTATTAGGTTCTGTAGAAGGACGTAGATCTGGGGATTTATTATGATGGAATATAGGCTGAACTGGATGGACAAATGTCTTTTTTCGGCCGTACTAACTATGTTACTATGTTACTATGTTACCTCCTTATTTGTGAGTGCGTCCCCTTGCTCCACCGCCATGTAATGATGCAGTCGAGCTATTAAATCTGACAACTGAGGGGTAGACGATGATAAGTATAGTATGTATTAGTAATGGGGGACCCCTCCCTCCGCAACTCTCGCCACTCATATTCTCCCAATAATGTAAGATCGCCATTGTCACATTACTCCAAAGGCTGGTAATCCAGAAACTAGGCCCCAAAACGGGACTATGTAACCGCAGGACCATAGGCCATGTAATAAATCAGAGCTAGGTTGCTGACATCTAGGGCAGGCTGTAAGTCTGTTAGGTCTTATATCTGGTTTATGAATATTAAAAGCAGAGATTGCTCCATGCATCATTTTAAATTGAGTTTCCCTCCAATTTTCATTTATTATGTTTTAGTATATATACCCTGTAACATTATACTTTTCCAGAAAGGCATCCAGTCCCCTCTTAAATTTAAGTAATGAATCACTCATTACAACATCATACGGCAGAGAGTTCCATAGTCTCACTGCTCTTACAGTAAAGAATCCGCGTCTGTTATTATGCCTAAACCTTTTTTCCTCCAGACGTAGAGGATGCCCCCTTGTCCCTGTTTCAGGTCTATGATTAAAAAGATCATCAGAAAGGTCTTTGTACTGTCCCCTCATATATTTATACATTAAAATAAGATCTCCCCTTAGTCTTCGTTTTTCCAAACTAATTAGCCCCAAGTGTAATAATCTATCTTGGTATTGCAGACCCCCCAGTCCTCTAATAACCTTGGTCGCTCTTCTCTGCACCCGCTCCAGTTCAGCTATGTCTTTCTTATACACCGGAGACCAGAACTGCGCACAGTATTCTAAGTGTGGTCGCACTAGTGACTTGTATAGAGGTAAAATTATGTTCTCCTCATGAGCATCTATGCCTCTTTTAATGCATCCCATTATTTTATTTGCCCTTGTAGCAGCTGCCTGACACTGGCCACTGAACATGAGTTTTTCATCCACCCATACTCCCAGGTCTTTTTCATTGATGGTTTTGCCCAGAGTTTTAGAATTAAGCACATAGTTATTCATCTTATTACTTCTACCCAAGTGCATTACCTTACATTTATCCCCATTAAAGCTCATTTGCCATTTATCAGCCCAAGTTTCAAGTTTAAAAAAATCATCCTGTAATATAAAATTTTCCTCCTCAGTATTGATTACCCTGCAGAGTTTAGTGTCATCTGCAAATATTGAAATTCTGCTCTGTATGCCCCCTACAAGATCATTAATAAATATGTTAAAAAGAAGAGGGCCCAATACTGACCCCTGTGGTACCCCACTGCTAACCACGACCCAGTCCGAGTGTGCTCCATTAATAACCACCCTTTGTTTCCTATCCCTGAGCCAGCTCTTAATTGTAGCTAGAGGCAGAAAATGCCATCCTTGAACTCTTGAATCCACGAACTCTGCATTTGGTTTTGAGAAACGTAAGTCCCGGAACAAGTCATTCAGTTCTGGCTGTGTTAGAACATGAGGCTCACCAGACATACATGGCTCAGAGTTTGAATCAGCGTTGTTCCCCGTCTCTGACCCATGGACTGCAACATCTTCGTTGGCTGCCTGCTCTAGGCTCCATGACTCTAGTGGCTTTGATACTGGAAGAGCGTCTGTTGTGAATTCTGCTTTTGGATTCCCTCCAGTGGTTGTAGGTGGGAATGCAGTTGTCCCTGAGTTGCAGTCCTGGCCAGGTGTATCTGCTGATTGCAGTTCTGACTGGGATATTTAGGTGTGCAGGATTCTTGAGTCCTTGCCAGTTGCCCATGGTTCTGGGAGGTTTTGGATCTTTGTCTGGTTCCTCCTGCCTTGCTGCCAATTCAGCAAAGATAAGTGTTTGGTTTTTGTTTCTGTGGCACACATGCTGTGTGCTTAATAATTCTGTGCTATTCATTTGTTTTCTCTTGTCCAGCTTAGACTGTGTCAGTGTTTTCGCAGTCTTGTTGGATTCTCTGGAGTTGCAGATATACGCTCCACATCTTTAGTTAGATGGTGGAATTTTTTGTATTTTCTGCTGTGGATATTTTTAGAAGGGTTTTAATACTGACCGCTTAGGATTCTGTCCTATTCCTTCCTATTTTAGCTAGAGTGGCCTCTTTTGCTAAATCCTGTTTCCTGCCTGCGTGTGTCTTTTCCTCTACTACTCATAGTCAATATTTGTGGGGGGCTGCCTATCCTTTGGGGTTCTGCTCTGAGGCAAGGTAGATTTCCTATTTCTATCTATAGGGGTATTTAGTCCTCCGGCTGTGTCAAGGTGTCTAGGATTTGTTAGGCACACCCCACGGCTACTTCTAGTTGCGGTGTTAAGTTCAGGATATGCGGTCAGTACAGCTTCCACCAACTCAGAGAAAGTTCCATGCGGCTCCAAGGTCACCGGATCATAACAAGCGTCATCATGTGGCACCGGTCTCATAGCTGAAGACAGATTGGGATATTCAGTGGACTTCTTATTCTTAGCAGAGAAGTAACAGTTCGTCACATGGTCCTTCTGCTCCTGCCAAATCATTGATCATTAGGACAGCAAACGGCATTGACTTGCGAGAACCTCTCAGTTAACCTCTAAGATCAACAGCACATCTCACACAACAGATGTGAGGAGCCCAGGATTTGTCATGAGCAAAATCATAGGCTTTCATGATGAGAGCTGTCATGGTGCATCTGTGGAGCTTAAGCGTGTACTCTCCACAAATGTAACAGAAGGTATTGTGACTAGAGGTGCAGTTAGGGCTTCAGCTTGGGGTGGGGGGAAAAAATATGAGTGGGCCCCTAACCAGCTAATCCTGACTACAGCTACGTGGTGCACCCTAATTGTGAGTGTAGGGGAACATCAGCAGATGACGCGCTGTGATTTAAAATACATCTATATACCAAAACACTGATATTCCTATATGGAGACCATATGGAGGTAGATACCAGTCCTGCAGCCATATAAGATATTACAGCAGTTATAAATGGTGACTTACCGCTGATGTTCTTTCTGAAGGAATCGTTCACTTTTCTCATCTACTCCATCTGGTCCAGACCAACATGAAAACTTCTCCAAACATGACTGATCTGCAGAGATTATAACAAAGCCACATCTGAATTCTCACATTTCCAGCATCATCCATATCTATCCACAATCTGCACAAACTCCTCATTCTGCTGATACCCCAATACTGAGCCGCTGCTGCCATATGTGTCCCTGTTACTGCCCCTGATATCCCAATATTGAGCCGCTGCTGCCGTATGTGTCCCTATTACTGCCCCTGATACCCCAATACTGAGCCGCTACTGCTGTATGTGTCCCTGTTACTGCCCCTGATACCCCAATACTGAGCCGCTGCTGCCGAATGTGTCTCTATTACTGCACCTGATAGCCCAACACTGAGCCACTGCTGCCGTTTGTGTCCCTGTTACTGCACCTGATACCCCAATACTGAGCCGCTGCTGCCGAATGTGTCTCTATTACTGCACCTGATAGCCCAACACTGAGCCGCTGCTGCCGTATGTGTCCCTATTACTGCACCTGATAGCCCAACACTGAGCCACTGCTGCCGTATGTGTCCCTATTACTGCACCTGATACCCATATACTGAGCCACTGCTGCCATATGTGTCCCTATTATTGCACCTGATACCCCAATACTGAGCCGCTACTGCTGTATGTGTCCCTGTTACTGCCCCTGATACCCCAATACTGAGCCGCTGCTGCCGTATGTGTCCTTATTACTGCACCTGATACCCCAATACTGAGCCGCTGCTGCCGTATGTGTCCCTATTACTACACCTGATACCCCAATACTGAGCCACTGCTGCCGTATGTGTCCTTATTACTGCACCTGATACCCCTATACTGAGCCACTGCTGCCATATGTGTCCCTATTACTGCACCTGATACCCCAATACTGAGCCGCTGCTGCCGAATGTATCTCTATTACTGCACCTGATACCCTAATACTGAGCCGCTGCTGCCGTATGTGTCTCTATTACTGCACCTGATAGCCCATCACTGAGCCGCTGCTGCCGTATGTGTCCCTATTACTGCACCTGATACCCATATACTGAGCCACTGCTGCCGTATGTGTCCCTATTACTGCCCCTGATACACCAATACTGAGCTGCTGCCGTATGTGTCCCTATTACTGCGCCTGATACCCCAACAGCGTCGGACAGGAGCACCTTGGGCCCACCAGAGAAAATCATTCTTGGGGCCCACTATGTAGCTACATAGAAATAGATACAAGACCACCAATTGTGCGGTAAAAAGCGCTAATATCAGGGTATAATATAAGGTAGTTCACGTCTTAATAATGTAGCAAGGGTTGGGGTAGCCCCCTCACAGACTATAATGTAGCCCCCTCATAAAATATAATGCAGTCCCCTCTCATAGAATATAATGCAGCACCCCACAAAATGTAATGCAACCCTCTCAGGTATGACACAGTCCCCACCATAGAATATAATGTAGCACCCCATAGGGTATAATGCAGCCCCCCCATATAGTGTAATGCCACCCACCACAGAATATAATGTAGTCCCCTGAGAGAATGCAGTTCCACCACAGAATATAATGCAGCCCCCCATAGAGTATACTGTAACCCCTCATATAGTATGATGTAGCCCCCCATAATATAATGTAGTACCTTGAGTATAATGCAGTCCCCCCACAGAATATAATGTAGCCCCCCAGGGCTGTATTTAGAGTATCTGCTGCCCTAGGCACTTTTAGCGCTGCCTCCCCCTTTGGTGAGTATGACACTATCGGCAGTGACTTTGGCAAGAATCTCTGATGTGAAAGTCGCCTTTTGCAGCAGATCAGGCAGTTTTTCTGCATCTGCCGCGTAACGGATCACTTATGGCAACACTGCGTTCGGCCTCATTCATTCCCTATGGGATTTGTGGCACTTGCCGTGATCTGGCAAATGTGGTACCATACCTCCCAACTTTTGAAGGGAAGGAGGTATAAAGTTTGTGGCGTGCGTAGTGCGCCGCGGCAAATTTTAGGACATGCCTCTGACCAGACCCATTTCACAACTAGTCACACCCATATCCACGTCCCAACCGCAGCCATTTAGCATTGCTGATCACACTGTTTTATATACAATATTTATAAGCAAACTAAAATATGGCCACACAGTGCTCCATACTGTATAATGGCCACACATGATGCTCAATACTGTATAACGGCCACCACACATGATGCTCCATACTGTATAATGACCGCACATGATGCTCCATACTGTATAATGACCGCACATGATGCTCCATACTGTATAATGGCCACACATGATGCTCCATACTGTATAATGACCGCACATGATGCTCCATACTGTATAATGACCGCACATGATGCTCCATACTGTATAATGGCCACACATGATGCACACATGATGCTCCATACTGTATAATGACCGCACATGATGCTCCATACTGTATAATGACCGCACATGATGCTCCATACTGTATAATGGCCACACATGACGCTCCATACTGTATAATGGCCACACATGATGCTCCATACTGTATAATGACCGCACATGATGCTCCATACTGTATAATGTCCATTGGCCACACATGATGCTCCATACTGTATAATGACCGCACATGATGCTCCATACTGTATAACGGCCACACATGATGCTCCATACTGTATAATGACCGCACATGATGCTCCATACTGTATAATGGCCACACATGACGCTCCATACTGTATAATGACCACACATGATGCTCCATACTGTATAATGACCGCACATGATGCTCCATACTGTATAACGGCCACACATGATGCTCAATACTGTATAATGACCCCCCTCCTGTATGCATGGCTCATCTCCCTCCTATCCCATATACATAGCTCATATTACCCCCCCCCCCCTGTATGCATGGCTTATATTCCCCCCTGTATGTAAGGCTCATATTCCCCCCTGCATGGCTCATATTCCCCCCTGCATGGCTCATATTCCCCCCTGCATGGCTCATATTCCCCCCTGCATGGCTCATGTTCCCCCCTGCATAGCTCATATTCCCCAATCCCCCCTGCATGGCTCATATTCCCCCCTGCATGGCTCATATTCCCCAATCCCCCCTGCATGGCTCATATTCCCCCCTGCATGGCTTATATTCCCCCCTGCATGGCTCATATTCCCCCCTGTATCTGTATGCATGGCTTATATTCCCCCCTGCATGGCTCATATTCCCCCCTGCATGGCTCATATTCCCCCCTGCATGGCTCCGCACCCGCTCCTGCTCGGCGCGCCGGCTTATGTCCTCCTTCATCCCCCCCGTCCCTCATACTCACCTGTCCCACTGCACGGCCGTGCCGACATCCCTCGCGCTCTGTCCCGACTCCAGGCGGCGGCGCCGGCGCAGCACCTTCTTCCTGCTTGAGCGGTCATGTGACACCGTTCATTAAGATCATGAATATACGCATATTCATGATCTTAATGAGCGGTGTCACGTGACAGCTCGTTCAGGACGAGCTGCAGTGCAGACGCCGAGACCATCGCTGGAGCAGGGTGAGTATTCAAGGCGGGCGGCGGTGTCGGCGGCGGCGGGGGAGGGGGCCCTGGAGCAGGGGGAGGCCCTGCCAGCAGGTGTCAGTGCCAGGGCCCACCGGAGGATCCTCCGGTTCCCCGGTGGGCCAGTCCGAGCCTGTACCCCAATACTGAGCCACTGCTGCCGTATGTGTCCCTATTACTGCACCTGATACCCCAATACTGAGCCGCTGCTGCCGTATGTGTCCCTATTACTACACCTGATACACCAATACTGAGCTGCTGCCGTATGTGTCCCTATTACTGCCCCTGATACCCCAATACTGTAACAATCCTGCCGGCATCACTGCATGGCCTTCCATTCCCCACCTGCCTGTTACATCTACTCACTCACCCAGTGCCATGCTGTGAGATCTATCTGCTGCCGGCTCCATGCCATGTGCTTCATGACCGCTTGCTCTGTGTACACTTCCTGGCTGTGTGCATAGGGGGGCGGCGCCAGCCATTCCGGATTCTTATTGAGACTGTGTGCACCTCCCTAAGGTGCTTCTGGCCAATAGCCTTGAGGCCTCTGATACTTAAGGCATCCTCACCCATTGGAGGATGCCTGAACAAACTATTCCCTTCAGTTAGCACTTGCTACTGAGCTGCCAGGTCATGTGTTTCCTGTCTCAGGCCTTCATCTGTGTTCTGTTTGTGTGTCCGTTCCTGTCTGAACTCTGGTCTAAGTCCGTTCCTGTTCCTCCTTTGTCATTTGTCATTTCCCACTCTGCTGTGTGTACCTCCGTGTTATCTTTCTGCTCTGTTCTACCACAACCTGTGGTTCTGTGTCTCTCAGCTTTTCTCTCAGCTCTGCTCTCTGTAACTTTGCTCTGCACTCTGACCTTGCTTTACACTCTGTGGCTTTGCTCTCAGCTCTGCACTCTGACCTTGCTCTGCACTCTGTGGCTTTGCTCTGCGGCTCTGATCTGCTCTCGCTCTGCGGCTCCGCTCCTTGCGGTTCTACCTGGCTCCGCTCCTTGCGGTTCTACGTCTTTCACTCTTGGCGTTACCTCCTGCGGTTCTGGCTCTTGGCTCTGCCGCCTCCAGCGTCTCTGCTCTTGGCTCTGCCGCCTCCAGCGTCTCTGCTCTTGGCTCTGCCGCCTCCAGCGTCTCTGCTCTTGGCTCTGCCGCCTCCAGCGTCTCTGCTCTTGGCTCTGCCGCCTGTAGCGTCTCTGCTCTTGGCTCTGCCGCCTCCAGCGGCTCTGCCGCCTCCAGCGTCTCTGCTCTTGGCTCTGCCGCCTGCAGCGTCTCTGCTCTTGGCTCTTCCGCCTCCAGCGTCTCTGCTCTGCCGCCTCCAGCGTCTCTGCTCTTGGCTCTGCCGCCTGCAGCGTCTCTGCTCTTGGCTCTTCCGCCTCCAGCGTCTCTGCTCTGCCGCCTCCAGCGTCTCTGCTCGTGGCTCTGCCTTCTCCTTCTCTTCACTCCACCTCCTGTGATTCTGCTTTGCTTCCACTTTTTCTCTATCTTTATTCTGCTACTTGCCATACAGGTCTCTACCTGTTTCTTTATATTCTCCAGTCTGAACAGGTTCTTACCTGTTTCCATACATCCATCTGAATACCAGTTCCTACCAGAGTATCAGTCCTGTCTGCCAGTACCAGCTGTGCCCATCTGCCTGCCTGTATCTCCGTCAAGCCAGTCCGCCCATCAGGGTCTCTGTCATACCCGTCTGTCAGCCAGTGTCACAGCCGTGCCTACCTGCCTGTGTCTTGTCCCCGGTGGGATCAGCATCCACAGTCCGACTCCACCCTGGAGTGGTACCTGGTAGCTTCCGATTGCACAAGTCTGACCTCACCATCAGAGGCTCCAGCGAACACCTAGGAAGCTACTTAGTTACGCCCCTTCCAGAGAAGTTCGGTCTGTGGTCCAGTGGGGCCACACCATCAGGCGCCCGTGCCAACCAGTCTCGGCGCGAGCGTTACAAATGCTGAGCTGCTGCTGCTGTATGTGTCCCTATTACTGCCCCTGATACCCCAATACTGAGCCGCTGCTGCCGTATGTGTCCCTATTACTGCCCCTGATACCCCAATACTGAGCCACTGCTGCCGTATGTGTCCCTATTACTGCCCCTGATACCCCAATACTGAGCCGCTGCTGCCGTATGTGTCCCTATTACTGCCCCTGATACCCCAATACTGAGCCGCTGCTGCCGTATGTGTCCCTATTACTGCCCCAGATACCCCAATACTGAGCCGCTGCTGCCGTATGTGTCCCTATTACTGCCCCTGATACCCCAATACTGAGCCGCTGCTGCCGTATGTGTCCCTATTACTGCCCCAGATACCCCAATACTGAGCCGCTGCTGCCGTATGTGTCCCTATTACTGCCCCTGATACCCCAATACTGAGCCGCTGCTGCCGTATGTGTCCCTATTACTGCCCCTGATACCCCAATACTGAGCCGCTGCTGCCATATGTGTCCCTATTACTGCTCCTGATACCCCAATACTGAGCCGCTGCTGCCGTATGTGTCCCTATTACTGCCCGATACCCCAATACTGAGCCGCTGCTACCGTATGTGTCCCTATTACTGCCCCTGATACCCCAATACTGAGCCGCTGCTGCCGTATGTGTCCCTATTACTGCCCGATACCCCAATACTGAGCCGCTGCTACCGTATGTGTCCCTATTACTGCCCCTGATACCCCAATACTGAGCCGCTGCTGCCGTATGTGTCCCTATTACTGCACCTGATACCCCAATACTGAGCCGCTGCTGCCATATGTGTCCCTATTACTGCACCTGCTGTGTGGTACAATAACGGCTCCCCTTACCGCCCAATATAATAGTCGCCCGCCAGGGCCGTGGGGATATAGAGCATCATGTGTGGCAATTATACAGTATTGAGCATCATGTGGGATCATTATACAGTATGGAGAACTGTGTGTGGCCATTATACAGTATTGAGCATCATGTGTGGCCGTTATACAGTATGGAGCATCATGTGTGGCCAATGGACATTATACAGTATGAAGCATCATGTGTGGCCATTATACAGTATGGAGCATCATTTGTGGCCATTATGCAGTATTGAGCATCATGTGGGATCATTATACAGTGTGTGGCCGTTATACAGTATGGAGCACTATGTGTGGCCATTATACAGTATGGAGCGCTATGTGTGGCCATTATACAGTATGGAGCACTGTGTGGCCATTATACACTATGGAGCACTGTGTGGCCGTTATACAGTATGGAGCATCATGTGTGGCCGTTATACAGTATTGAGCATCATGTGTGGCCGTTATACAGTATTGAGCATCATTTGTGGCCATTATACAGTATTGAGCATCATGTGGGGTCATTATACAGTATTGAGCATCATGTGGGGTCATTATACAGTATGGAGCATCATGTGGGGTCATTATACAGTATGGAGCATCATGTGGGTCCATTATACAGTATGGAACATCATGTGGGGCCATTATACAGTATGGAGCATCATGTGTGGCCATTATACAGTATGGAGCATCATGTGTGGCCATTATACAGTATGGAGCATCATGTGTGGCCATTATACAGTATGGAGCATCATGTGTGGCCATTATACAGTATAGAGCATCATGTGTGGCCATTATACAGTATGGAGCATCATGTGTGGCCATTATACAGTATGGAGCATCATGTGTGGCCATTATACAGTATGGAGCATCATGTGTGGCCATTATACAGTATGGAGCATCATGTGTGGCCATTATACAGTATGGAGCATCATGTGTGGCCATTATACAGTATGGAGCATCATGTGTGGCCATTACACAGTATGGAGCACTGTGTGGCCATATTTATTTTTGTTTATAATTATTGGATATGAAACAGTGTGATCAGCAGTGCTAAATGGGTGTGGTTGGGACGTGGATATGTGTGTGACTCGTGGAATGGGTGTGGTCAGAGGCGTGGCCTAAAATTATACTTCTTTGGTTGGGATGAATGGTACCACATTTGCCAGATCACGGCAAGTGCCACAAATCCCATAGGGAATGAATGAGGCCGAACGCAGTGTTGCCGTAAGTGATCTGTTACAGGCAGATGCAGAAAAACTGCCCGATCTGCTGCAAAAGGCGACTTTCACATCAGAGATTCTTGCCAAAGTCACTGCCGATAGTGTCATACTCACCAATGGGGGAGGTAGCACTAAAAGTGCCTAGGGCAGCAGAAACTCTAAATACGGCCCTGGTTGTTACCTTATTCCAGAAGGAAAAGAGATAAGGAAGGATGGGGATACGGATCACAGAGGTATCATATGGATACTGTGAGAGACATTAAAAAGGAAATTAGCATATATAATATCACAGCCAAGTGCCCATAGGGGTATAAAGTACCTAATGGTTATGTGTCCGTATATGGTAGCCCACTCTGTGGCTGTTGGTAATCTGTAGGTAGGTAATATACACACGTATACGTTTTTAGTACAGGGGCTATAAAGAGGTCAGGTCGGTTATAGGCAAGGTGAATTACCTGTGTGAAGGGTATGTAGGACAGCCGCGATCCGTCATATCCGGCCTGAGCTGCTGACTTCCGGTCTGGCGGCATGTAGTATTATTTAACCCTGGCTGTGGCGGTGAACATGCACGCCGACACAGCAGGGCGCGGGAGCGCCGCTTACAACTACCCTTCACACAGGTAATTCACAGTATCCATATGATACCTCTGGGATCCTTATCCCCAGCCTTCCTTATCTCTTTTCCTTCTGGAATAAGGTAACCGTGCACTTCCATTACTCTTATATATATATGATCCAGTCCTGTCTCAGTATACTAGCATTTTTTCATGTATATTTGCATATGTGTGTATATATCTTTATGTAGGATTCCTAGTCGTTATTTTTTTCCCTTCATTTACAGATTGTGTGTATATACTTTGTATATATTAATTTGCACCAGGAGGACCCCACACTATAGACTATTCACAGATGTTCTTTATTATTTTGAATTTCCATTCTGGTTTTACTTATTTATTTTGTTTCTTTTCTCTATTTACAGCGATTTGTGATAAAGGCTTCGGCGGAGCCGAAACGTTTTTCTTGTATGTCGCTTATTGTTTAAGATTCTGTTACGCTCACAGAGTATGCTATAATAAATTTAGATTTTCTTTTGCATGATATCCACAAGAGAGTGCAGTGAACTTTAAAAATTATCTCCATAAAGATGGGACCTTAACCCGTATGGCAGGTGACTCGAGCCTTTTTACAGGGTCTCTATCATGTCCCGGCTCTATGTGTCACTGTGCCTCCTGGGTATTAGGGCGAACAGGTGACGTGACGTGTAATCCAGCTGTCCTGCTGGTTTCTGCTGTCAGTCCTGGAGTCCCTCACAACCTCAGTGTTCCGGCTACCGGTAATCTGCGCCAGCCAGGGAGGTAGCTAATTCACTGCTCTGCTCCACTGGTGTTCCTTCTCATGTGCTTCGCTCTCCCACACGCTCACTACAATCTGTTTAGCTGTCTGTATTATCTCTGTCTAGGAGCTGCAGCACTTTCTCGTGGCTGCACGGCTCCTCATACGTTCTTCCTCCCTCAGACTGCTCCAGTCTGCTCTTGGGCACTATCTGACTAACTTTCCCTCCAAACAACAATATATCTCTAAATGCAGGCGAGTCACCTAGAAATTAGGATCAACAGCTCCCCCTTGTGGCCTGGAGTGTGAACAAATTACATGTTTGTGTTACCTGGTGAGAGTTATCCTTCATCGCTTCCAAGTGTGACATCTCCCCTTGAGGAAAGCAATGCCACTGTGATGACCAGGACCCTGGGGCATCACAATAATGCCACCACTGTGCCCCTTACATAGTAATAATGACTCCTTTGTGCTCGCTAAATAGTAAAATGCCTTCCTAGAAAATTAGTGCCCTGTGCTAGTGCTCTCCACTTTTTGTCTCTAAAAAGTAATAATATCCCATATGCAGCTTTAAAGGTCACAATAGTCTGACTGCCCCATAGCAATAATGCTTAAGTGCCCAATTAAGATTTAATAATGTCTCCTAAGTTCCTCCCATGTACAGCTCCACTATACACCATATGGGGGGCCCACAGCTTCCCTGTACACAGTATAATGCCCCCACAGCTCCCCTATACACAGAATGATGATCCCACAGATCTTCTATACACAGTATGATGAGCCCACTGCTCCCCTATACACAGTGTGATGTCCTCACTGCTCCCCTCTATACAGTATGATGAGCCCACTGTTCCACTATACACAGTATAATGCCAACAGAGCTCCACTATAGAAAGTATTATGCTCCCCTATACACAGTATGATGATCCCACAATTTCTCTATACACAGTTTGATGTCCCAACTGCTCCCCTTTACACAGTATAGTGAGCCCACAACTCCCCTATACACCGTATGATGTCCCCACTGCTCCCTTCTATACAGTATGATGAGCCCACTGCTCCCCTATACAAAGAATGATGATCCCACAGCTCCTCTATACACAGTATGATGCCAACAGAGCTCCACTATAGAAAGTGTTATGCCCCCCAGAGGTCCCCTATATACAGTATAATGGGCCAACTGCTCCCTTATGCACAGTATAATACCTTCACAGCTCCCCTATACACAGTATGGCAAGCCCACAGCTCCCCCATACACAATATGATGATCTCACAGCTCCCTTATACACAGTAGGATGGGCCTGCAGCTCCCGTACATACAGTACGATGTCCAACAGAGTTCCCCTATACATGGAATTATGTCCCCGCTGCTCCCCCAAAACACAGTGTAATAGTTCATAGCGTTCTTACACCATGCAGCGAGAGAGTCCCACTGGAAGGAGGAAATTAACTTTATTTCTCCCGGGAGCCTCGCTCTTCCAGTCATAGGGGCGGCGTCTGCACAGTTTCAGTCACTGCTCTGTGTATAGGTACAGGGGTGGGCTCCTCTGCTGACTTGCAGACATTGGTATTTGGCGCAAAGTATTAACTGGTGTAAATGTAGGACAGGGCCCTAGCATCATACATGTCAACATATTGGTATTGGCAGTGCCATTGAAGGATTTAACCGCATAGACTAAACAGTGGTGGAGCAGTGAGAGATAATTTTGCAAGTGGTAGAGCACAGTTTGAGCTGGGGGGGGGGGGGACACTCTCTCATGGGCAGCGGTACTGGCCCAGGGCCCCTCATGTTACAACGGTGTGTCTGACGTTGGGTGCGCACCACCACCGCCAGAGACACTTCATTGTGCTACGAAGGACCCTGTGCCAGTGCCGTCGCGTAAAAGTGGGCACACCCACCCCTTCAGACAAACGGCACTCTCACGGGTGCTTGCGCCAAGTGGTGACTGACCACGGCCCCGTGGGGGGAGTCGGCCCATTTAGGGCGGTTTAAACATGTCATATGCTGGACAAACAGCAGCTGCAAATTGAGAAATTGGAACAGTCAGTAAGACCAGTCCAAAAGCAAGACCTTTTTACAGGAAAGCTAGGTGTCAGCCGGGAAAGGTGGGGCAAAAAAATTAGAAATCCATGATTATTTCATTTTAATGAAGGTTAGATCATCAACATTTTGGGTAGCCAGACGAGTCCTTTTTTTGGTCAGCATTGAACCAGCAGCACTGAAGACTCTTTCTGATAGCACACTAGCTGCTGGGCAAGCAAGCTCCTGCATATTCTGCCAATTCTGGCCAGGTGTCTATTTTGGATGCCCAGTAATCAAATGGGAATGACGGGTGAGGGAGAACATCGATAAGGGAGGAAAAATAGTTAGTAACCATACTGGACAAATGTTGTCTCATGTCACTTTGAATTGATGCTGCAGTACCTGTCCTGTCTGCAGTCATTGCGAAATCACTCCACAACCTGGTCAGAAAACCCCTCTGTCCAATGCCACTTCTGATTTGTGCACCTCTAACACCTCTGCCATGTTGCCCCCTGCAGCTCGTGTGAGAACCATCACCGCCGCTGTGTGCTGGGAATGCCTGAACCAAACGGTCTACAAGAGTTGCTTGTTTGGTTGCCAATATTTGCTCAAGGTTCTCATGTGGCATGATATTTTGCAATTTCCCTTTATAGCGTGGATCCAGGAGGCAGGCCAACCAGTAATCATCATCGGTCATCATTTTTATAATGCGGGGGTCCCTTTTTAGGATACGCAAGGCATAATCCGCCATGTGGGCCAATGTTCCAGTTGTCAATTCACTGCTTGTGCTGGGTTGAGGAGCACTTTCTGGCAAATCAACGTCACTTGTCTCCCTCAAAAACCCTGAACCTGGCCTTGCAACGCTACCAGTTTCTATTGCCCCTGAGAAGCTCCCTCATCCAAAAAGTATTCATCCCCATCATCCTCCTCGTCCTCATCCTCCTCTTCGCCCGCCACCTCGTCCAGTAGTCTTCCCTGACCAGACAATGGCTGACTGTCATCAAGGCTTCCCTTGTCCTCAGCTGCAGATGCCTGCTCCTTTATGTGCGTCAAACTTTGCATCTGCAGACGCATTAGGGGGATGCTCATGCTTAGGATGGCGTTGTCTGCACTAACCAGGCGTGTGCATTCCTCAAAACACTGAAGGACTTGACACAGGTATTGTAGCTTCGACCACTGCACACCTGACAACTCCAAGTCTGCCATCCAACTGCCTGCCCGTGTATGTGTATCCTCCCACAAATACATAACAGCACGCCTCGGTTCGCACAGCCTCTGAAGCATGTGCAGTGTGGAGTTCCACCTTGTTGCAACGATGATTAGGCGGTGCTGGGGAAGCCTCAAAGATCGCTGATGGTTCTGCATACGGCTGGAGTGTACAGGTGAACGGCGGATGTGCGAGCAAAGTCTTCGCACCTTCAGGAGCAGGTCGGGTAACCCCGGTTAACTTTTCAGGAAGCACTGCACCACCAGGTTTAAGGTGTGAGCCAGGCAAGGAATGTGTTTCAGTTGTGAAAGGGCGATGGCAGCCATAAAATTCCTTCCGTTATCACTGACTACCTTGCCTGCCTCAAGATGTACACTGCCCAGCCATGACTGAGTTTCTTGCTGCAAGAACTCGGATAGAACTTCCGTGGTGTGTCTGTTGTCGCCCAAACACTTCATTTCCAACACAGCCTGCTGACGCTTGCCACTAGCTGTTCCATAATGGGACACCTCAGGTGCAACAGTGGCAGCTGCGGATGGAGTGGTTGTGCGACTGCGGTCTGTGGACGAGCTCTCGCTTCTGCTGGAGGACGAGGAGGAGGGGGAGGGGTGGCGAACGGCTACAGCCAACTGTTTCCTAGACCGTGGGCTAGGCAGAACTGTCCCAATCTGGCTGTCCCCTGTGGACCCTGCATCCACCACATTAACCCAGTGTGCCGTGATGGACACATAACATCCCTGGCCATGCCTACTGGTCCATGCATCTGTTGTGAGGTGCACCTTTCTACTGACAGATTGCCGGAGTGCATGGACAATGCGGTCTTTGACATGCTGGTGGAGGGCTGGGATTGGTTTCCTTACAAAGAAGTGTCGACTGGGTAGGTCGTAACGTGGTACTGTGTAGCCAATCAGGGCTTTGAAAGCTTCGCTTTCAACTATCCGGTAGGGCATAATCTCTAACGAGATTAGTCTAGCAATGTGGGCGTTCAAACCCTGTGTACTCGGATGAGTACATCCTTTTCCTAAGGAGAGTCTTGTAGGGTGAGCTGGACTGGAGTGCTGCATATGGTGGAACTAGCGGGGGTGATGGTGGACATGGCAGACAGAGAGGGTTGGTGATGGTATTCTTGCTGTTGGCCTACATAGTTTTTCCTACCACGAACCTGGTGATTCCCTGACTGCTTTGACCTTGCGACGAAACCTCCACATTTGCTGCAGGTGGTGTGGTAAACGGTGGGCTTACAGTGAGGGAAGGGATGTAGCGTTGCTGACTAGCTTCATTGTGAGAGGGTGCAACAACGTTAAGGGACGTTTGGTAGTTAGTCCAGGCTTGCAAGTGCATGGTGGTTAAATGTCTACGCATGCAACTGGTATTTAGATTTTTCACATTCTGACCTCTGCTGAAGGTCCTTGAGCATTTCTTACAGATGACTTTGCACTGATCATTTGGATCTTGTTTAAAAAATTGCCAGACTGCACTCTTCCTACTATCGGATACCTTTACAGGCATTGCACACTGAGCTACTTTAACCGGATGGCCACGCTGTCCTACAACTGTTTTTGGTTTTGAAGGAACGTAATAGCAACAGTATATATTGTAAAAAAATATAAAATAATGTTCTAAAAAGATCAATAAGATCTGAATAATAAAATATAAACCAATCGCTCGTTGCTAAAAGGAGAGAAGAAGAGTGGCAGACCACCCGGACTTTGTATAAAAGATCAAAAGGCCGTCACCTGGACTCACAAAACTAGCAGGAATATATATAAAATGTATACATATATATATACTATATATTAAAAAAAGCCACAAAGAAATAGGTCAGACAAAAATAAGCCTTTATTATAACAATATGGCAACATCAGCACAAAAGTGCATGTACTTGGGAAATAAATATACGCGGGTATACAGGCTAAAATACGATATAGACAAAAATAAATAATCCCGCAATCTTATTACAAGGACATGTATAAAATGGCGTGCATAAAAGGGGAAGTTATGCAACTAGTGAAAATAAAAAATGTGCAAAATATTAGTTGAAAATAAAATTATACATACGTGTCTACTTTAACAATGTGCAAAAAAGTGCCGAGAAAATATATATATGTGCAAAGTTACATAAAAAGAACATGGGGGAGGACAACTCCGCAGTGCACAATGTGTCCCCTCATGCACCGCAATATCATACATGCACACCGATAATTTCTTAAAGACATATGGGAATTACACAAATCAACCGTATATATACATGTCGGTCCTGCATGCCCAAGTACAGAGCACCCCGACGCGCGTTTCGGTGATTGCTTCGTCAGGGAGTGATGTACGAGCAGAACCGAGAAGGTACCGTATTTTTCGGACTAAAAGACGCACTTTTTCCCCCCCAAAAAAGGAGGGAAAATGGGGGGTGCGTCTAATAGTCGCAATGCAGGCTTACCTAGGTGGCAGAGGTGCGGTGGCAGAGGTCCGGTGGCAGAGGTGCGGTTGCGGGGGTGTGGCGGCAGAGGAGGCGCAGTAAGCGGGGTCCCTTTCCCCGGTATGGTGATGCAGCAGGCCCGGTATGCAGCAGAGCCGGGTGAATCCTCTTGTTATCGGTGGTGGCGGCCATTTTCCGGAGGCCGCGCGTGCGCAGATGGAGCGCTCTGCTTCCCGGGGCTTCAGGAAAATGGCCGCCGCGATCTCCATCTGCGCACGCGCGGCCTCCCGCGGCCATTTTCCTGAAGCCCCGGGAGCAGAGCGCTTTATCTGCACACGCGCGGCCTCAGGAAGATGGCCGCGCCCACCGATAACAAGAGGATTCACCCGGCTCTGCTGCATACCGGGCCTGCTGCATCACCATACCGGGGAAAGGGACCCCGCTTCCTGCGCCTCCTCTGCTGCCACACCCCCGCCACCGGACCTCTGCCACCACACCTCTGCCACCTAGGTAAGCCTGCATGGTACGCCAGGGACCCCTCTCACGCCATACCTCTCACTGCACCTCCTGATCCCAGCACCTTCTCATCCCAGCACCTCCTGATCCCAGCACCTCCTGATCCCAGCACCTCCTGATCCCAGCACCTTCTCATCCCAGCACCTTCTCATCCCAGCACCTTCTCATCCCAGCACCTTCTCATCCCAGCACCTCCTCATCCCAGCATCACCCCACCTTGCCTCCTGTGACCCTGCTCTGCCACCGCCATAAGATACTGTAAATTCGGACAATAAGACGGACCCCCATGTTATAAAAAATCTTTTTTTCTGCAATTTTCACCCCAAATTTGGGGTGCGTCTTATGGTCCGGTGCGTCTTATAGTCCGAAAAATACGGTATATATACTTACCGGAGGCGCTGATAGGAATGGGCTGATGGCTATTGCGGCGCACGCGCTGTCAGGAGGACACCGGAAGCGCTCAGAGCCAGCGTCACGTAACCCGGCAGTGGAGAAGCCGCTGCTAGGCAACCAAGACACTGGATGAGAGCAAGCCGGGACACAGACAGCGCATGCGCACAGTCATGCCCAACGCTATGGACGCAAGAGGATTAAAGACAATGCCGGTATGGACAAAAAAAGGGGGGTGGAAAAGAGGGAAGGAGGGGGGGGAAGGGAAAGGGGGAAGAGGGGGAGGAGGAGGAGGGAAAGGGGGGAAAAAAGGGGTGATTCCATTAAAAGGCCAATTATACTAGCCAAGAAAATGGTAACTACTACTGGACAAAAATTACATTGTGGGTACAAATGCATATTAGCAAAAAAATAAATAAATAAATAATTGCATGCTCAAAAAATATGTAAAATGATGTCGGACAGAATCATTATGCACATTAAAAGTAAAAATAGTAGAATGAATGTGAAAACATATAAATATATAATATGTGTGGTGCAAAAAAGGGGAGGGGGTGGAAAGAGGATGGGAGAATGCATACGAAAATAAAACGTACATTAGTTGTTATTATGGGATATACATACAGCCATGCATATATAACACATCCAAAAATATTATTATTATTATAAAACATTAAAATATATATTTTTTTTTAATAGAATGTGTATTTAATAAATAATAGCATTACAATTGCGAACCCACAACAAACAACATGAAGAGGACAGAAAAAAAAACATTTAAAATGTTTTAAAACACACGGCTCTTCTCTACACACACACACGGCTCTGCTCTACACACACACACGGCTCTGCTCTACACACACACGGCTCTGCTCTACACACACACACACGGCTCTGCTCTACACACACACACGGCTCTGCTCTACACACACACACGGCTCTGCTCTACACACACACACGGCTCTGCTCTACACACACACACGGCTCTGCTCTACACACACACACGGCTCTGCTCTACACACACACACGGCTCTGCTCTACACACACACACGGCTCTGCTCTACACACACACGGCTCTGCTCTACACACACACACAGCTCTGCTCTACACACACACACACAGCTCTGCTCTACACACACACGGCTCTGCTCCACACACACACGGCTCTGCTCTACACACACACAGCTCTGCTCTACACACACACACGGCTCTGCTCTACACACACACGGCTCTGCTCTACACACACACACGTGTCGCCGCTCCTATACATATATATATACAGTATATAATGCCATGGATGAGGCCAGTATGCTGAGTCGCTGCTCCTATACATATATATATACAGTATATAATGCCATGGATGAGGCCAGTATGCTGAGTCGCTGTTCCTATACATATATATATACAGTATATAATGCCATGGATGAGGCCAGTATGCTGAGTCGCTGTTCCTATACATATATATATATAGTATATAATGCCATGGATGAGGCCAGTATGCTGAGTCGCTGTTCCTATACATATATATATATATATATATATACAGTATATAATGCCATGGATGAGGCCAGTATGCTGAGTCGCTGTTCCTATACATATATATATACAGTATATAATGCCATGGATGAGGCCAGTATGCTGAGTCGCTGTTCCTATACATATATATATATACAGTATATAATGCCATGGATGAGGCCAGTATGCTGAGTCGCTGTTCCTATACATATATATATATACAGTATATAATGCCATGGATGAGGCCAGTATGCTGAGTCGCTGCTCCTATACATATATATATACAGTATATAATGCCATGGATGAGGCCAGTATGCTGAGTCGCTGTTCCTATACATATATATATATATATATATATATATACACAGTATATAATGCCATGGATGAGGCCAGTATGCTGAGTCGCTGTTCCTATACATATATATATACAGTATATAATGCCATGGATGAGGCCAGTATGCTGAGTCGCTGCTCCTATATATATATATATACAGTATATAATGCCATGGATGAGGCCAGTATGCTGAGTCGCTGCTCCTATACATATATATATATACAGTGCCTAAAAGTAGTATTCAACCCCCTGCAGATTTAGCAGGTTTACACATTTGGAATTAACTTGGCATTGTGACATTTGGACTGTAGATCAGCCTGGAAGTGTGAAATGCACTGCAGCAAAAAAGAATGTTTTTTTTTTTTTTTTTTAAATTGTGAAAAGTCTTTTCAGAGCGTCATTTATTATTCAACCCCTCAACCCACCAGAATTCTGTTTGGTTTCCCTAAAGTATTAAGAAGTAGTTCAGGCACAAAGAACAATGAGCTTCACGCTTGGATTAATTATCTCTTTTTCCAGCCTTTTCTGACTATTTAAGACCCTCCCCAAACTTCTGAACAGCACTCATACATGGTCAACATGGGAAAGACAAAGGAGCATTCCAAGGCCATCAGAGACAAGATCGTGGAGGGTCACAAGGCTGGCAAGGGGTACAAAACCCTTTCCAAGGAGTTGGGCCTACCTGTCTCACTGTTGGGAGCATCATCCGAAGTGGAAGACTTATGGAACTACTGTTAGCCTTCCACGGCCTGGACAGCCTTTGAAAGTTTCCTCCCGTGCCGAGGCCAGGCATATCCGAAGAGTCAGGGCTAACCCAAGGACAACAAGGAAGGAGCTCCGGGAAGATCTCATGGCAGTGGGGACATTGGTTTCAGTCAATACCATAAGTAACGTACTCCACCGCAATGGTCTCCGTTCCAGACGAGCCCGTAAGGTACCTTTACTTTCAAAGCGTCATGTCAAGGCTCGTCTACAGTTTGCTCATGATCACTTGGAGGACTCAGACTGACTGGTTCAAGGTTCTCTGGTCTGATGAGACCAAGATCGAGATCTTTGGTGCCGACCACCCACGTGATGTTTGGAGACTGGATGGCACTGCATACGACCCCAAGAATACCATCCCTACAGTCAAGCATGGTGGTGGCAGCATCATGCTGTGGGGCTGTTTCTCAGCCAAGGGGCCTGGCCATCTGGTCCGCATCCATGGGAAGATGGATAGCACAGCCTACCTGGAAATTTTGGCCAAGAACCTCCGCTCCTCCATCAAGGATCTTAAGATGGGTCTTCATTTCATCTTCCAACAAGACAACGACCCAAAGCACACAGCCAAGAAAACCAAGGCCTGGTTCAAGAGGCAAAAAATCAAGGTGTTGCAGTGGCCTAGTCAGTCTCCTGACCTTAACCCAATTGAAAACTTGTGGAAGGAGCTCAAGATTTAAGTCCACATGAGACACCCAAAGAACCTAGATAACTTGGAGAAGATCTGCATGGAGGAGTGGGCCAAGATAACTCCAGAGACCTGTGCCGGCCTGATCAGGTCTTATAAAAGACGATTATTAGCTGTAATTGCAAACAAGGTTATTCCACAAAATATTAAACCTAGGGGTTGAATAATAATTGACCCACACTTTTATGTTTAAAATTTATAAAAATTTAACGGAACAACAAAACTTTTTGGTTTGTAAGATTTATGCATCTGTTAATAAATCCTGCTCTTGTTTGAAGGCTCTAACTTATTTGCATCTTATTAAACCTGCTAAATCTGCAGGGGGTTGAATACTACTTGTAGGCACTGTATATACAGTATGTAATGCCATGGATGAGGCCAGTATGCTGAGTCGCTCCTCCTATACATATATATATATATATATATATATATATATATATATATATATATATATACAGTATATAATGCCATGGATGAGGCCAGAATGCTGAGTCGCTGCTCCTATACATATATATATATATATATATATATATATATACAGTATATAATGCCATGGATGAGGCCAGTATGCTGAGTCGCCGCTCCTATACATATATATATACAGTATATAATGCCATGGATGAGGCCAGTATGCTGAGTCGCCGCTCCTATACATATATATATATATATATATACAGTATATAATGCCATGGATGAGGCCAGTATGCTGAGTCGCTGCTCCTATACATATATATATATATAGTATATAATGCCATGGATAAGGCCAGTATGCTGAGTCGCTGCTCCTATACATATATATATATATATATATATATATATATATATATATATATATACA